>NC_139703.1:47546507-47756138 GCF_964188405.1 Protomyctophum parallelum | reverse complement strand
GTGCCAGTGCCAGCAATCACTGCCAGTGCCAGCCACCACTGCTGATACGTAAATATACTATACCTAATTTGTATGTTTACATATTGAGAAGTGAATTAGTTAATAACATCAGTCATGATCTGCAATCATCTTCCAGGTGTGATGTGTCATATTCACGTGAAGTGATGAGCAGTGATGCTGCTGTTCACTTGCACACTGTCAGCTCCTTTTCGAAGGGAAGCAGACACCCCTAAATCTGCACACTGACGAAGGCTGGATAGCCGAAACGTTTGTCTCTTACATGTAAAGATACAGTAAAAGAGAAAAAAGTCACTCTTGCCACTGTGTACGACCCAGTACCTTCATGAATGATATTGATCTAACAGCATTGCGCACCAGAGAAGTCAGAGCGCGGTGATAACAAATGTTATTTAATGTGGCTAGCTTTTTCAGCTGGATCCAAGCCCTGTTGACTTCATTATAAAATGGTATAAAAGTATGGTATCAATCTATGTCGAAAAACTAAGTGGAGATACTTATTTGGCCTACTGGCAGCATGCAAGACAGCCACACACAGTAATGGTTTATCCTATTATTAACCGTTATTAAGAGATAGGCTATTTAAACTGTTGTTTGAAAATCTCACAATGTGAATTCTTCTCCGCTTTAAATTCTTAAAATAATAACGAAAAAGCATTTTACCCTAAATTACTGAAAAATAATTTGGTGCGAGTGCTTTCTGGATTTCATCATATCTTCACAGTAGCTGACTGTGTCTCATGCAACATTCAGTGCTGCATGTATCCCAAAATGTATTCTGTCATTTTGTCACTCCTGTTTGTCACCCCTCTTCGCCACCCTTGTGACTAGTTTGTAGGGTTTTCTTTGCTTAACAATGAACCAAATATTCCTGTGTTCTTTCCCCCCTTGGGCTGTGTTCTGTATCTAATAACATTCTGTTCAGAACATTTACAGTAGAAGCATACCCTCTTCACAAGGGAGCAATATAGGCCAGCAAAACAATAACGCCTCTGAGCCTGCACACAATGAAAAATGTGTTAATGACAGGCACGCTAGCAAAATGACAGCACATTCTTCTCCTGTCAATTAGAACACTGGTTATTCAAAAGCAATTTGCAACTCCCTGCAGAGTACAATTTGTGCCATCTCCTGGTCGTTGCGCTGTGATTTCTTAGTGAAATACTCATTCCATGTCACAGTATGTGTCCTAGTTTGAGACCAGCAGCCTATAAAATGGATCATTCATTCATCTAGGCATACACATGAAAATGTATAGACTATTTAGTAGAAAGTGTGTGTGTGTGTGTGTGTGTGTGTGTGTGTGTGTGTGTGTGTGTGTGTGTGTGTGTGTGTGTGTGTGTGTGTGTGTGTGGGTGTGGGTGTGGGTGTGTGTGTGTGTGTGTGTGTGTGTGTGTGTGTGTGTGTGTGTGTGTGTGTGTGTGTGTGTGTGTGTGTGTGTGTGTGTGTGTGTGTGTGTGTGTGTGTGTGTGTGTGTGTGTGTGTGTGTGTGTGTGTGTGTGCGCGCTCACACATGTGTGTGCTGTGCAAATGGTATTGATATGGTTGGCATTCTGGGTCTTGATTAATTGCCATGGCATTTGGCTGCTCTGGGTAAATGCCACATCCCATGCTGAGCGCTCATGGTTAATGGCTGTCTAACGATGGCAGGTCAGACTTCATTCTCCTTTCTTTCGTGTCCTGCCATCCCTCCATCTCCCTTACCTACCCCTTCTCATCCCTGTCCCCTTGTTCATCTCCTCTACCTCAGAAAAAAGGTTAGTTGTGTTTTTATTGGCCAAAATGAAAAGAGTGTAGTGAGCTGACAGTGCCATACTGGGGGAGAGAGGCCCAGCTATACAGTATTTGACAGCCAGGGTTCCAGCTAGGTAGCTTAAGGTTACATCCTCTCCCTCCTCCTCTATAATCTACTCTAAACGAGTTCTGACTCACCGGAGCCAAGAATTATACCTTCAAGTCTCGCAGATCCCCCCCCCCACCCCCACCCCCCCAAGACCCAATTTAGCTTGTCTCTATTTTATCTAAGATATGAAGAATTAGCTTTGTACCTCAAGTGAATTAGCTTTCTCTATCTTAATGAGGTTTTCCTATGTAGGGAGGGAGGAATGATTCAGAGTGCATGCTAAACAGTGTTCGTTAGCCCCCTAACTGCAAAATATCTTCTTGTCTTCTTGAGTGTTAATTCTGCTGCTGCCATGCAATTACCCTCTCACACAATTTCATCATGTCACTTCCCGAATGAGAACAGAAGACCAAGAAGCAGAATATATTTTTTCCCTTTCTTTCTTTATTTTTTTTGTCGTAGCAAAAGTAATTCCAAAACTAAATTAACTGTAGGAAACGGCATGTCTTCAGTTTTCACATCTAACATAGTTATGCAAATGCAGTCAGCAATGGCAGAATGTGATTTGACAGAATCTCATTCTGGATGGTGCGCGGTCAGATTAGTCAGCCATATCTTAATGTGTTGGTATTTCTCTCTGTTTGACTTGAGACAGCTCATTAAGGAGAGAGGTGTCGCCCGGACAGACAAATAGACAGGACTATTTCTCTAATGGGGCCCTTCTCTGCTCTGTCCACATCAGCTCTTTTGCGGGGCTGGCTTAATCTCTGGGTTTTTTTCTTCATTTCTTTTTCCTTTTTTTTAATATGAGGTGCCAAAGATGATTTTACACAATTCATCATTTTGCCCCTCATGGGAGAGTGGGAGATGCTATTTAATCCTCCCACCTGTCTCTGCTGTGCTTACAGGGCGCTTTCAGAGCAGCCGTGGATAGATAGGCTGAAGGCTTAGATAAGGAGATAGGGCCTGGGTTAGACACACTGAGCAGATGCTGATGTGATGGCTGGTTAGACTCAGTGAACTGTTGTTTATTGACAGCTAGGAGGCGTGTTGCCAACTTGCCAATATGCTGCAGATATACCCAAGTCTCCCTCACTGCAGACCGCAGATTGGGGTGTTCCACCGTGCCCACAATGGGAGGGGTTGACTGCTTTTAACCCCACCCTGTTCTGTGGTCTGCAGTCAGTGGCTTCTCGATATACAGGGTGTTAATTTTCATGGAATATTTGTGCAATCAAATGCATTTACACACACACACGCACACACACGCGCACGCACTGGACTGCTAGAGTGACTGGAGGACTGGAGAGACTGGAGCTCTGGGATGTAACTATCGTGTAATGGCATGCTTGAGATTGTTTGGTCTGCAGGCAGAGACAGCCTTACAAGAAGGAAGTGAGGTCCGTTCCTGGTACAAACAAGTAATTAATTATTGAGGACACCAAACACGACTGCCTGCTAATCTACATATCAGTTAAAAGGCCTCACGATTTATAATTCAGACCTCTCTCTCTCTCTCTCTGTGTTGCTCACTCGAGCCCTGTGAGTGGTGACGGCAGAGGGCAAACCTTCAGCAGTGAAGGGCACTTAAGAACTTTGCCGGGGCTATGCCTTTGTCCCTACAAAAAAACGCTTGTGTGAGCGTATTCATTGAAGTGCTTGTGTGTGAAACGATGCCTGCGTTAATGGAAAGGAACACAAATGAAACATTTACCATAATTCAGAACCGTAAAAAGATTATAATCTATCACATTCTACTTCGCCCTTTTTCTGATAATGCCTCCCTCCTACAGTGAATCAGTGTAACGTGATTACAAGTGTATTTGTGCTAAAAGCACTGGGGTGCCTTCTTAGATGAACCTACAAACGCTGTTCATTTTAATTATGTGTGACAGAATAGATACAGTGAACGATGTACATTAAGTATGCAAATAGCAAGGCGTCAAAGGGGCTTTAGCTAATGAGCTATAGATGTGATGCTTGCTGGATCTCTTCCATTGAGGCTTCTGTTCCCCAGGACTGCAGATCTCAACGGGAGGCCGCTCTTTGATCTGTGGATCCCACGGTCCACAAGCTCTCCTTGAACCACTGCAAGGACTGGACAGATGGGAGTGAGGTGCGTGCGTGCGTGCGTGCGGGTCTCCAGATGACGGTGAAGAATTTTTTTTTTAATTTTCTTTATAATTTTTATCCCATGATTTTGTAACCCATTTTTCACCCCTGTGTCTCTAATGTGATCCTGGGCTCTACACACCCTCCGCCAACCTGGGGAGAGCAACGGACTTGAACTCATGCTTCCTTCATGCTTGAGTGTCCAAGTTGCTCCTTTGCACCTGACAGGGGGGAGTTTCCCTGGTTGGACGTAGCGCATGGAAGGAACACGTTATTCCAACCAGTTCCTTTCCCCTCCATCAGGCGCCCCGGCTGGCCAGGGGGAGGCAGTTTAGAGACCAGGATTACTGCATGTTTTTTTGTGAGGGTATACCTTAGCCTGGTTAATAAACCAGACCGAATCAGCCGTTGGCAAAAGTAAATTGCCTGCCGGCGGATTACGGTCTGGAGAGGCTCAATTGTACGCCCATTTCCTACACCAGAGAAATGGGGTGGCCAATCGGGACACAGTATGCAATATGGGCGGGCTTTGGTACAGTGACTTTCAATGCTTGAGACCTTTGACTGACAGTAGCTCTGACCAATTTCGTCAAAGAGAAAATGTTTCAACCCGCCCCCCCTGGAAATGAAATCCAAGCTGAGCCTCCCCAGACTAATATCCCGCGGTCCGTGCGATATTAGTCTGGTTTATTAACCAGGCTAGGTATACCTACCCTAGGGGACACGGGTAGAACATGCAAACTCCACAAAGAAAGGCCCTTTCGCCAACCCCGCCTCGGGTATGGGCACCCACAGCGTCCCGGGCGGGAAGTGAAGACATTTTTTATACGTCAAATAACGGTACAGTACAGTACAGTACAGTACAGTACAGTACAGTACAGTACAGTACAGTACAGTACAGTACAGTACAGTACAGTACAGTACAGTACAGTATGCTACTGCACGTGTGCCCCATGCTGTCCACCCAACATGGTGACAACGTTGCAAGGGAGACAACGACGCGTGGCGCTAGAATCGAGAGTTTCTAGTTCTCACAAAAATATGAATCAGTGGAACCGAGTCCAACAAAATGCAGAGCCTCAACTGCTACATACAGGGTGGTGGGGGTCCCAGTTCAAACATGATTATTATTATTGTCAGGGTGGTGGGGGTCCCAGTTCAAACGTGATTATTATTATTGTCAGGGTGGTGGGGGTCCCAGTTCAAACATAATTATTATTATTGTCAGGGTGGTGGGGGTCCCAGTTCAAACATGATTATTATTATTGTCAGGGTGGTGGGGGTCCCAGTTCAAACATGATTATTATTATTGTCAGGGTGGTGGGGGTCCCAGTTCAAACATGATTATTATTATTGTCAGGGTGGTGGGGGGTCCCAGTTCAAACATGATTATTATTATTGTCAGGGTGGTGGGGGTCCCAGTTCAAACATGATTATTTTGAGGTGTCGCGGCCTGAAAAAGTAACTACTGTTTTTTGCGTCTTTCACAGCATAGGAACCTTCAATTATGGACAGAATTATTTGCCTCTATGGTTTAGCCTGGTTAATAAACCAGACTAATATCGCACGGACCGCGGGATATTAGTCTGGGGAGGCTCAGCTTGGATTTCATTTCCAGGGAAACATTTTCTCTTTGACGCAATTGGTCAGAGCTACTGTCAGTCAAAGGTCTCAAGCATTGAAAGTCACTGTACCAAAGCCCGCCCATATTGCATACCGTGTCCCGATCGGCCGCCCACATTCTCTGGTGTAGGAAATGGGCGTACAATTGAGCCTCTCCAGACCGAAATCCGCCGGCAGGCAATTTATTTTTGCCAACGGCTGATTCGGTCTGGTTTATTAACCAGGCTATCTATGGTTCAGACTAAAAGCTCTCCCTGCTAGTTGTTGAGCGCGATTGATTGATTGATTGAAAATTGGATTGTTACAGTTTGTAGAATGGGTACAGTTCCATGAATGTACAGGTCAATACAAAATCTGCTAAGAGGATAAAACCAGAAGAAGCACAAACAGGCTAGAGAGGCCGATAGGGTAAAATACTTGTTTTCATCAGTTCTGTTCTGTCTCTCGTCTGTCAACATGTTTTTCTGTCTTCCCATTCTCTCTCTGAGATTTACGATCATTTGCACGGTTGCTGGATAGTCATACATTAATTATAACAATTCCTTGGGGGCCTGGAACCAATTGCTGGAAATAGATGGTTGTTCTAACTGTCTTATCAACTATTTATGTTTCTAATGGGAGCTCCTGATGTGTTGGTGACAGGAGGAGGGGATCAAAATAAATGAGGAGCAAATACATCAGCGGAGACAAGATGATGTGTGACACACGTTGTTACTGGGATGTAATGATGTCGGATATGCTTGGCCAAAGTCCTTGTCTGACATTCAAAATGGACATTGCATCACAGGGATTGAGCAATAGAAATGCAGTTAAGCACAACTGCTTTTTGCATTTATAATAAGCCAAGAAAAGTGCACGAAAAGAAAAACCTTTAATCATTGTGTGTGTGTGTGTGTGTGTGTGTGTGTGTGTGTGTGTGTGTGTGTGTGTGTGCGTGCGTGCGTGTGTGCGCACACTGTGCTATGCAATGAGTGTGCTAATTCCTTGGCTTGTAATCAATCCTTGTAGTCAATTACGAGTGTTAACTTACACACTCAGAGTTAAATGAACAATTGAGATTTAGCTGAGTGTGTACTGTGTTCATGAGCAGCATAAAATGGTAAATGGTGCATTTATATCGCGCCTTTATCCAAGGCACTTTACATAGATTGTGCATTACATTCACCCATTCACACACACATTCATACACCGATGGCGGCGAAAACTATATGCAAGGCACCAACCAGCACATCAGGAGCAATTAGGGGTTCAGTGTCTTGCTCAAGGACGCTTCGATACTAACTCCGGGGGAGCCGGCGGGCAACCTAGATAGATAGATAGATAGATAGATAGATAGATAGATAGATACCTTCATTATCCCACGGGAGAAAACCAGTCTCCCAGAGGCCCCATCCAGCCACTCTACCCCTGAGCCACCGCCGCATATTGGCAGTGCATGTGTTAAAAGTACATCTGACAAATCCGCAGTGTGACTGTTTGCTGCTGTATGAGTGTGTGAGTGTGTGAGTGAGTGCGTGCGTGCGTGCGTGCGTGTTTTCTTTCCTATAGGATCCCAGCTCACTATAGAGACTATGGCAGTTGTAATGACTGCCTGCCTGATACCTATACTATAGGAGGTTAGACAGGTCTACCATGCTTCCATTTGCTCTATAGCCTCAGCCTATACTGTGTGTTGTTTTCAAACAGACTTCTCCACCACGCCGTTCGTTCTCTCATCTTCACTATCAGTCATTCCATCGTCCTTGAGTCCCCCTCATTCTTGTGACGGCTTCCTCCTTTTCTCTCCTTTTCTTTTTCCCCCCTGTGTCCATAAAGAAGGAAGCCATCGTGATGGAGAGCTGCCTCCGATGTGAAAGCCCAACTGATGGATGTGCACGCACGCACGCACGCACACACACACACACACACACACACACACACACGCACACACACACACACACACACACACACACACACACACAGCCAGATCTTTCGTTGTTTCTCTGGCTGGTGGAAGGAGGAGTTGGACGATGGATCACGGGTGCACGGAGCAGGGTATTTTTTGGGGGGGTGGGGGGGGGTGGGGGGGGGGGGCTGCCAGAGACAAGTAAAGGGGCTTCATAATGGAAGGAGTAATGCTTTCAGAGGAAGAGAGTGGAGTAGGTGGACAAAGGGCGTGTCTTTCTCGTTTGCACCAAGTCGCCCCTGCTTCACAAACCACTGTTGGGGTGGGGTGAGGGGGTGGGGGGGGGGGGGGTATTCTTTTATCAAGCAGCGTGCTGTGTAGGAACAAGAACAAATTCATTTGTAACGGCTATAATACTCCAAGGACAAGGCCTCAGCAGGATAGAACATAGCTGTATATTTCTGCAACCATCGCAGGAGGAGATCACTTATTTTTTATTTATTTATGCATCGCGACCTCTGCAATGGCATCACCCCCAGAGGGGACGCCGTGTGCACGCCAAAGCCTCACCGCCTGAGGTCAACCAAGAGGAACAAAATGGGAATGGCCAAAGTTTTCCCCAAGGTTATAGCCTTATAGGTTGAGCGCCGTGCGCCCTCTCTGGGGTCTCCAAACACTATTATTACATCACTTGTTTCGCTGTGTGAGGACATTTCCTCTGGACCCCAACCCCCAGTGGTCGTAACATTTGCTGTACTGTAGCCTACTTAAGTATAATTTTGAGGCATTTGTACTTTACTTGAGTATTTCCAATTTCCAGTACTTGAACTACTCCACTATACATCTCAGATCCAAATATTTTACTTTTACTCCGCTACAATTATTGAGTTACTAGTTACTTTTTAGATTTAGATTATTATTACAAAATGTAGCCTATATTATTAACCACTTCAGCCCTATACAGTATATACATTTTGGCCATTTGGAAATGGCCAACGCATTGTGAACTTGTAGATCTGCTGTTTTCTAAATATCTTTTATATATTTTGAAAACTTGAAATGGGACATAATGAGTACTTGAACTGTTGGTACTTTTACGTTTTTTGATGCCAATTCTTTTGTGCTTTTACTCAAGTACAGTCAGTACATTTTTTACAGATCCGCCCTGTGTTGATCTGTTTCCGAGAAACGCAGCAAGGCCAGGTGGGACAGACGATGGAACGCAGCAAGGCCAGGTGGGACAGACGATGAAACGCAGCAAGGCCAGGTGGGACAGACGATGGAACGCAGCAAGGCCAGGTGGGACAGACGATGAGACGCAGCAAGGCCAGGTGGGACAGACGATGAAACGCAGCAAGGCCAGGTGGGACAGACGATGAGACGCAGCAAGGCCAGGTGGGACAGACGATGAAACGCAGCAAGGCCAGGTGGGACAGACGATGAGACGCAGCAAGGCCAGGTGGGACAGACGATGGAACGCAGCAAGGCCAGGTGGGACAGACGATGAGACGCAGCAAGGCCAGGTGGGACAGACGATGGAACGCAGCAAGGCCAGGTGGGACAGACGATGAGACGCAGCAAGGCCAGGTGGGACAGACGATGAAACGTAAATGGTAAATGGTCTTTATCCAAGGCGCTTTACAGAGATTGTGCATTACATTCACCCATTCATACACCGATGGCAGCGGAAACCATGCAAGGCACCAACTAGCACATCGGGAGCAATTAGGGGTTCAGTGACTTGCTCAAGGACACTTCGACAGTAATTCTGGGGGAGCCCGGGTTCGAACTGGCAACCAGCAAGGCCAGGTGGGACAGACGATGAAACGCAGCAAGGCCAGGTGGCACTGCAGTGGGTTCTATGAAGAGAGCTCACCTCTTACCACCGTGATGTCGGTAAATTGTTAATAGGCAGTTCGCCAGAGGATGCATGACTGTTAATTCTGTGTTAAACTGAGTCAGTCAGCTGGGGTGTGCGTGAGAGCAAGAGAGAGAGAGAGAGAGAGAGAGAGCATTAATAAAGCATGGGCTAAAGTGGTGTCAGTGGGTTTTGCTATGTTGGCATGTCAACATTGCTCAGGAAAAACATGTAGTCTCAGGGGTTTTTTGTCTGTAATCCAGCATGTTCGAGTGCAGAGACGACTGGTCTATACATACAGGCCGTCTCGCAGTCTAGCCCATTCTGAACGGGCACCCATTTTGGTGTTGGCATCATGTTATGCTTTAGCTATTAAAAAATAGCAGATCTACAAGCTCATATCGCGCCACCGAGTGGCGCGATACGAGCTTGTAGGTCTGCTATTTTTTGAAAAATCGAAGAACGACTGACATTTTTTTAAATCTGATCTCAGGTCAGAATGGGTTCATCAGACCAGTGTGTGTCCAGTGGAAACCTCGTATGAATCTGATCTCAGGTCAGAATGGGCTAGAGTCTTCTTAATCTGATATCCGAACGGTAGAGATGTGGGACATTTTATAACAGTATGTTTTTGTTATAGAGAGATTAGTATTACACTTGGATAATCCGGCGTTACAAAAGGGCTCTCAGTGCAGCTTGGCTTTAGTGACACTGGTTGCTTTACAGGGATTAGCAATGAATGCACCTGACAGTAGGCCAGGAAATACAATGTTGTTGTTTTTTGGCAAAGGGTTTTATGCAAAGTTCCAAGTTTTGCACACGTTGTTGTGAAGGAGTCTGCAAAGAACAGTTGAAGCCAAAGAAACGGAACCTGATCCTCGATCCCGAGGCGTGAGGGTCGTGAGGGGCGTGAGGGTTCTCTCTCACGTCGCCGTGCGCCATGCTGACGGACAGATGATCCATCGCAGGCGTCCTAATTGAAAAACCCTGAGACAGAGGTTGACAATTAATCTCTCGCTTTCTCTCTCTCTCCTTCTCAGCCATATAGTCTCTGATTTCTACGGAGAAATACCTAGAAATGCAGATGCCAGATAAGAGTGTTATTGATTAGATGGGGTGGGAGGACAAGTGGGGGAGGAGGTGGAGAGGTTCATCACTAATCTCTCGTGCTGCGACTGCATCTAAATAACCTGCAGAGAGGGATAAACAGACGCATCCATCATGGGACGGCCAGTGGAGACAGTGATGGATGCCTCCGCCCCGCCCTCCCTGCCTTCCTCCCCTCCGCCCGCTGCCTCCTCCTCCCTCGCAGCGCGCCTCCCTGGCAATGGGATGGGAAGTGACACCGGCACTCAGGAGAATAATACCTGGCTCCAACCAGGCACGAAAATGCCTGCTTTAGCTGCATTGTTGATGGAATGATTCAGAGCAAGAGATGCATGCGTGCACGCGTGAATGTATAAACGTGCGTGCGTGTGTGTGTGTGTGTGTGTGTGTGTGTGTGTGTGTGTGTGTTTATGAGAGAGGGAGTTCTCCTCCCCCTTGTCTCGTTGAGTTTGCAGGATTATCCTTCTTGATATATCCTGTTTGCTTTGTTCCAAGCAGGAAAAGGATTTCACCATGCATGCATATGCAGTCAAGTGCACGCAAACCGTGCGTGACTCTTGTGGGTGTGTGAGCCATACAAATTTGCATGGCACACCGATTGATTTGCGTGTGCGTGCAGATGTGTGCATGTGTGTGTGCCCTGAGCCCTGTACTTTCTTTCTTTCTTTCTTCTTTTGCTTGGATTTGTTTTATATCTGCATGCCTGTGATTTGTTTTATATCTGCATGCCTGTGATTTGTTTTATATCTGCATGCCTGTGATTTGTTTTATATCTGCATGCCTGTGATTTGTTTTATATCTGCATGCCTGTGATTTGTTTTATATCTGCATGCCTGTGATTTGTTTTATATCTGCATGCCTGTGATTTGTTTTATATCTGCATGCCTGTGATTTGTTTTATATCTGCATGCCTGTGATTTGTTTTATATCTGCATGCCTGTGATTTGTTTTATATCTGCATGCCTGTGATTTGTTTTATATCTGCATGCCTGTGATTTGTTTTATATCTGCATGCCTGTGATTTGTTTTATATCTGCATGCCTGTGATTTGTTTTATATCTGCATGCCTGTGATTTGTTTTATATCTGCATGCCTGTGATTTGTTTTATATCTGCATGCCTGTGATTTGTTTTATATCTGCATGCCTGTGATTTGTTTTATATCTGCATGCCTGTGATTTGTTTTATATCTGCATGCCTGTGCAAAACAGAGGCAGAGCCTCCCTGAACAAGCCGTGCCAGTGTGCCAGCCTCAGAGGTGCCAGCCTGATAGATATGGTGTCACTGGATCTCTGGCATTAACCCATTCTGACCTGAGATCAGATTCTAAAAATGTCAGTCGTTCTTCGATTATTTTCAAAAATAGCAGACCTACAAGCTCGTATCGCGCCACTCGGTGGCGCGATACGAGCTTGTAGATCTGCTATTTTTCAATAGCTAAAGCACGACATGATGCCAACACCAAAATGGGTGCCCGTTCAGAATGGGTTAAGATTGATCCCTTGTTCCCGCCCATTCCTTTCTCTCTCTCTCTCTCTCTCTCTCTCTCTCTCTCTCTCTCTCTCTCTCTCTCTCTCTCTCTCTCTCCCTCTCTCTCAACAGATGGTTGAGCTGCACAGAGCTTGTGTGTGTGTGTGTGTGTGTGACTGTGTGTGTGTGATTGTGTGTGTGTGTGTGTGTGTGTGTGTGTGTGTGTGTGTGTGTAAGCGCACAACGTTGCTCTGTGAATGAGAGTCCTGAGAGAGGGCTACAGAGAGGCAGAAAGAAGAAATGTGCAGAGAGAGAGAAAGCCAGCAGAAAACGGGGGAAGCAATGCAGGAATAGGCTGAAATGAACAGGAACATGGAGCAGAGACGGGCAGACTGCGAACAGGAGGGAGAGAACCTGAGGAAGACGAGGAGTGACAGAATAAAGGCGAGAATGTGCTAAATGGAGAGGGAGAGAGAGAGACATTGTGAAAAGGGGGGTTAAAATTGAATTGTAGATTGAGTGGAGACTTTCTCTCCGCCCCCTTTCCCTCCCTCTTGCGTTTATGTGGCGTGAGGCCACGCCTCCCTCCTTTCACTTGTCAGTGCATCTATAACAGTGAGCTGTCTGCACGCGGCTGTGTGGGGGGCTAGACCAGCTCTTCACTTCTGCCTGCACAGGAGGCTGCATCCACAGGACCCGACTCACCAACAAAACAGGTTGGTGTGCGTGTGTGCGTGCGTGCGTGTGCGTGTGTGTGTGTGTGTGTGTGTGTGTGTGTGTGTGTGCGTGTGCGTGTTCGTGTGTGCGCGTGTGCGTGTGTGTGTGCACGCGCGCGCATGCTCTACTCGTGAACCTGTCTCCTGAGTTGTGTATTTCTTAAAAGGTACACAGTGCCCGAGCTTTGCCCTAGTTTACACTCGAATGCTCAGCTCTGCTTTATTCGCCTCTGAGGCTTGTTATTCATATCCAGCTGCTAACACTGCTGCTTAACCGGGGGTAAGGGAGATGAGACCTATCACTGGGACCCTGGGTTCACCCAGCATCTGGCTTACGTTGGGATCAGTGTAAAATGGAGTGTCTGCATGTACCAGTTGGATATTTTCTGAAGCGAGACCAGCATCATCAAATGTTTACTAAAAGTGTCTCGGCGTTGGAAGACTCACACAGCGTGCTTTTGTTTGAATATGTGGAAATGCAAGATGTTATGAAAACCCACCTGGTCCAGCCTTTGGTGTTTCCTGTCTCTCTGTCAGTCATGCTGTTGGGTTTATGGTTTGAAGCACTGGCACAGCCATGTTGTCCATTTTTTTGGCACTTTTGATGCCACTGACTCTCCAGATATGAGCCTGGTTGCATGAGAGGCTGTCCACCAGACTGTTGCTGAAGAGACAGGAAATGTTACAATTAGAGAAAACGACTAAAGCGTAAAGTACAACTTGAAAAAGAAAGGTGGAATGTGTTGTTTAAATTGCAGTATACAGTATGTAATTTTCAGTGATTTATCAGGTGGAGTAGGAATTCGTTCTATTGTCAATCGAACCCTGCCACTCCTGTTACAAGTCTCTGCGTTCGGGTGAATGTGCTCAATAGCTATGTTTTGTCAATGTCTTTGTGTCTGTGTTGTCAACAATAGCCAGTGGTTACGTACTATAATGTGAAGGCCACTGACCTATAGGGGCTGAAATATTCATGATGAGGGAGGCTGGATGTCTGGAACCCATGGTGTAGCCATACGGGCGGCATTGTGGTATTGGATGAAGAATGAAGGTATATGGGCGGATGGAAGTAGCAGAACCTTACAGATCTTTGCTTTGAGCATTCATTATTTAACAACCGTGCACTCAGCAATGGATGCGTATAAACCCCCTCATCAACTGGCCTCTTTTCTCAGCGAGATTCTGGTGGACCAGCGAGAGGAGTCTCTTGCTGGGTCTACCTGTGGACTATGTCAGCACGCCACTGTCACCAAAACATGACACACCAACACATGACACATCAACACATGACGCATGCAAAAACACATTTTCACTCTCACCAGCAGTGGTGTTGGCCGGGGCATCCGCTTTCTTCTAAGGGTATACACGATACATATGCGGTACAAACTGCAACTATACATGTAACTACTGCAAAGTATAAACTGTAACTCTATGACTATTGCTATTGAGACAATGACACTTGCACACCATTGTATTTCTGGCTATGCAGTATAGCGCAACTCGATTTGTGCACAGTGCACACACACCCAATTGTGCACATTGCAGTATTGAGCCGAGCGCAACTCCACATGGAGCTTGGACTCAACAATTTGTATGAGGTAAAATTACACATGCATACCCACCACACCCTTATCCAGATTTATATTTTCCAACACTTGACGCATAAAGTACACACATACACGCACGCATGCACGCACGCTCGCGCACACACACACACACACACACACACACACACACACACACAATCAGCAGGAGCGACGACCTTGAGACCTGTTGGTGTTGCTCGCTGTAGCTGTGGTGTGAATACATAAGAGGACATGTGGGACTCCCAGCTCAGATAGGGGAGGTGGAGAGCTGCCTGGGGGACGGCGGTGATAATGTCGCTGGTATATGGGTGGTTTCCATGCAATTGAAGCCAGACACCAGCATGAATATGTATTGTATGCTAATGTCGCCTGCTGGCTGAGCCCGTTGTCTCTTCAAACCTGCTGATGAAGGCTAAGGCCGTGTTCCCCCAACCCACCCCACCCCTCCCCTCCCCTCCCCAGGGGCTCCCAGAGGAAGTCATATTGACAGAACGGTAGTACTAGACGCACATGGGCCACATCGCTGGCCACGGGGACACCTTGAAGGCAGGTGACGGGTATCAGTGACAACCTGCCAAGGTGACAGCTGGACCACTTGTGGGGGTTTGCGTTACTGGGTGGGGTCTTCAGACTCCATCTTAGCCCGTGGCACTCTCCGCGACGACCTGTCAGGCGTATGCAAAGGCTCAACTTATGTAACTTATAGCACTCTAGCTTTACTGTACAATTTTTCTACGCGTAGACAGATGCTATAGTTTCATAGCTTCCTTATGATTCTTTTTTTTACGGCTTACGACTTTTATTGATTTTTTGAAGGGACAGACAGTAGGCTGACAGGAAACGGGAGAGAGATGGGGGAAGACATGCAGTAAAGGCCGTGTCGGGTCCGGGAGTCGAACCCGCGGCACACTGCGACTGGATTACCAGTCCGGTGCCCAGACCGTTACGCCACGGCCTGGGCCTTCCTTATGATTCTTGATGACTATTTTTATGTATTTGATGTTCTTGTGTTGTTCTTGCTTACTGTAAATCGCTTTGGATTAAAAGCATCTGCTAAATGCCTACATTGTAAATTGTGCAGGCACCGCCTGGGACAGCTCACTTTTACCGCATCTCTAAGCCAATCTATTTTAGGGGCACACCGGTTAGATTCAAGGGGCTTTAGACAACATCATGTCTCAGTTCTTTTTCATACATTCATACTGCTGTTTTTATTCCTAGTCACATACATGCATGCAAGCACACACACACGCACGCACGCACGCACGCATGCACGCACGCACGCACACACACACTGGGCTGTTTCAAAATACATTACAAGTTGATTGACTGTGAGTAGTGTGCAGTTTGTGCAAATACTTCTCCTCCAGAGTCTCCCTGTTTATCTGTGTGTATGAACTGGCTGTTAATAGTAGGTCCTGTGTGGACCAGAAGCATCCAGATATCAGTATGCAAATCTGGGCAGAGATGCTCCGCTCAGCTGAGGCAGGAGGATCTTTACTTTGTTAAGACCTCTCAGGTGAGAAGATGGAGTACCATAAGAGAGAGAGAGTGTGTGTGTGTGTGTGTGTGTGTGTGTGTGTGTGTGTGTGTGTGTGTGTGTGTGTGTGTGTGCGTGTGTGCGCGTGTGTGCGTGTCTGCTCCCAAAATGCCCATGTGTGAAGACTCGTTCACCTGCTGCTGTGCACGAGTGCAATCAGATTTCAATCTCTTGCCAGCTATACAGCTGAGCTGCTGCAGTGGAGCTGGCTCCACAAGGGAATGTAATTATACCCTGCTGGCCACCGCGCACAGGCTTCACTGCACTATCAGTCTCCCAGGAGGGATAGCGACTGGAGGGCCCTTCTCACCAGCCCCTATCAAACACCGGAGATGTCACACGGGTCCTGCTAGCTCTCTGTATTTGTATTAAATCCCAGGGCCTCTTTCTCAAATCATTTGCCCACTCCTGATCCCGGGGGTTGTCGCTGGCCTTTTGCATCATGAATTATTTATGATAGAATTAGCTGTGGCTAAAGAGCACTAATAGAGAGATGTTGGAACATGGACAAAATCTCACTCTCATTTTTGTCTCCACCAGGCCGAAGGCATGTGGGGAGAGTATGTTTTGCACTCCGTCCGTCCGTTTGTGTGTCCGTCCGTCCGTCCGTCCGTCCGTGTGTCCGTGAACAGCTAATCTCGGCCACCGTTAACCCGGTCGATGCCAAATTTTGCACACACACTCCCTGGATGCCAACGATGAACCTCTGCCCCAAACTTTCCAGAACGGCCTGTTATAGCGCCACCAGGAGGCCGCTTTGTGCAAAACAACGCGGTCGATGCCAAATTTAGCACACACACTCCCTGGATGCCAACGATGAACCTCTGCCCCAAACTTTCCAGAACGGCCTGTTATAGCGCCACCAGGAGGCCGCTTTGTGCAAAACAAGTTTTTGCACAGTACACCTACAGATTTTGTCCAAACATCACGCAAATTGGTACACAGTCTCTCTAGAGCCATTCAACGAAACGGGTCTTTCAGATTTATCAGACTCCATCCTGATTGGTTAAGATTGCCTTCCAAAGTTCACAGGAGTGCTCAGTTTCAAACAAAATGCTGCAAATCATGAACACATCGCGTGATTTCCGTGAAATTGTGCACCCACATTCCCACTAGGCCGAGGACAAAATGCCACATGAAGAATTTCAACTCAGCCTCAAGGTGGCGCTATAACTGGCCGAAAAGTGTTTTTACCTCTAACTGCACGGATCTGTGGATAACCTGGTGGAGACCTGTGCCCGGAAGGGCACTTTTTCTAGTTACCTCTGAAATACTTTAGTGGGTTTAGTGAAGTGTTTGCAGCCTGTCTATCTGACAACAAAACTTACACCATTGAGTACACCTAATTAGACCTAATAAGGCATAATGAGAAATACTGTGTTTGTTATTAGACAGAAGTTATACCCAATTATACAAATGTATCCCTACATTATGGTCTTAGACCTAACAAAGCCTAATAAGAAATAACATGTTCTTTATCATGCTTTTATTTCATGTTATTTCCATTTACTAGCAGGGGCATTAGATCAAATCATGTAACTTATATTTACCGGCGTAAATTGAACACGACTCCAACTGCTATAGATACGTTAATTATCCTGTGAGGGAAATCCAGTCATGTTCCATGATGTTATACACTTTTAGGCTTCATTACAAATAAAAAGTACTTTAATGTGATTTCTACTTGCATTAAATTGGGTGAGTGGGGAAATATAGCCCACTCTTCCGAGCCCTGGTGCCCACTCTGTTTTGGTAGTGCTCACTAGTCTACTATAGACCCCAAGAAATTATATCTGGCCACAAAAGAGGGAGGGATCTATTGAATGTGACAAACGGAAGTGCTTGCCTTAAACTACAGACGGCATCAAAGTGGTTGACTTCAACTACAGACAACATCAAGTGCTTGCCTTAAACTAACAGACAACATCAAAGTGCTTGCCTTAAACTACAGACAACATCAAAGTGCTTGCCTTAAACTACAGACGACATCAAAGTGCTTGCCTTAAACTAAACACGCGATCTAGTGCCATCGGTGTATGAATGTGTGTGTCTATGGATAAAGGCGCTATATAAATGCACCATTTACCATTTACCATGTACCTCTACCTTCACATTCAGTAGATCCTTTTGTGGCCAGATGTAATTTCCTGGGGACTAGTAGGACTATAGTAAATATTAATAAAGAAATCACGTTGGTAAAAAAAGGACGTATTTAGCCCTTATGTTCAAATGCCCCCGCCCCCCTGTCAAAAATAGCTAAAATCGCTAAAATGATTGAAAGCAGCCAATGAAAACACCCTTTTACTTTGTCTAATAACAACCTTCAAGATCGGGAAAGGTTTCGTGTTTAATTTGCAGTACAGATTATGTTAAATTAGTAATAATAAATGGAAATAACATGAACTATTTGAATAATAAAGAACATGTCATTTCTTATTAGGTTTTGTCATGTCTTATGCAATTTCTTATTTGACCATAATGTAGGAATTAGTTTGTATAATTAGGGTATAACTGTGTTTATTTATGTCTAATAAAAAACATTATTTCTAATAACAAACAACACATTATTTCTAATTACGCCTTATTATGTCTAATCAGTGTACCGTAAATTGTGCATGGACAGAGTTTTATTTATTTTTTTGTTTAGTTTTTTGACTGAATCTGTTTCCTAATTGATTAATCCATAGTGTCCACTCTTTCGTCCAAACCGGTGGCTGTGCTCTCGGTGAGGTGTGCACTGGTAAAGGTGTCCGTTAGCAGAGCAAAACAAATAAACAGACACACCCTGCTCCCCTGGACTTGGGCAAACAATCAATGAGAGCTCTCAGATAACACCAATGCTAAGTGAGCCATCGATGCTGTGATTAAATGAGTACAGTTACAGTATGCAGTGATGGGAGACTAGGACCTGGTATGGCCCAGGAACGTAACATCGTAGATGTAGTCAAGACATCCACTCCGGGTGAGTCGGCTCAACAACACAAGGCCAACTCCCAGAATAAATCCAGCTGCATCTTTTTCAAGAACAAGATCACGTACAAATCTTTTAGAACTACAGTATATCCAGATGGTACTCATATTCTGTATTTGGTAGATACTGTGTAAACACACTGTAGCATACAAATTGCCAACTAAATTTGCCCAGTTACAGTAAAGCCTTCTGGCAACTTTAGCCCTTAGAGGCTTTTGAAAGACGTAGAGAATCTAAGAATAAGGACAGGAAAGAGGTGTGGAAAAAAAAGACAATTGAGACCCATTTACCTGATCTCAGGATAAGACGGATGGATTAGATATCTGAGATTGAGACGAGACACTTGCAGTTGTCTGCAGAACGTCACCAGTGTGAATGTCAATCGTGACTGGCAAGTTTTTGAAAGTGAAAATGGACTCTCTGAATCTTGGAACATTACTCAACGCGCGTCATTATTCTTCATCTAGTAATGTTGGCATATAGATAGAAGTAGTGCTCGATGTGCCAGAATGAATGCAAGGGAGACGAATTCTATTTTTAATTTGACCTGCTTTGCCAAATTCTGAGTCCTTGTTATTATGTAGTCCTGTGTGTGTTTTCTCGTTCTGCCTCCCTGAAGTTGTTAAGTGTATAGTCATAACTTTAACCTCTCTCCCTATTACCCCTTGGGGTGTTGCAACCATTGTGGTGCTTAATAAGGTTTATGGAATTACAGATCTCTGAAATTGGATTTTCTCGCTACACCAAAGCAGGGGGGATTGTGGTTTAAGGGTGGATGCATTAGGCGATCAGCACCCCGTGACTTGGACATTTTTGGCAATATGCGCCACTGCCGCCTCTCTCCCAACCCTATGGACTGTGATTGATAGGTCAATATATAGATCAATTGGCTATCAATTGATTGCATATAGGGCCTAAATGGAAAGAAGACCGCAAGGACTTTTGCACTTTTGATGCTATTGAAGTGTTTGACTGTACTCTGTTGCTGTTTTTGAGTGAATTCATACATTAAGTGTATTTATTTATATTCTATATTCTTTTGTAGCCCTGTATTTGTTACCTTCTCACCTCTATCTCACGCACGCACGCACGCACGCGCACATGCACGCACGCACACACACACACACACACACACACACACACACTCACTTCTCTATGAACTCTCCCCGTTTCAACTAATTCCGATCTAATGAATCCTTTGATCTGTTCTAACTGAAAGCCAGACTCATCCCAGACTGTCTGATTTTATACATCCAAGGTAGCTGCATTAGCGCTAATCCCTTAGATTCTGAGGGCTGGTGAAGCCATTCGCTCCCAGCGATGTAAAAAGATTTGGACTCGGTCTGCCCATTCTTATAGCATTTAATGAACTGTGGGATTGATTTGTTAGGCCATGATTCGTTACACTTTTAATACCCTTCTCCACCCACAACCCTGAAAAGCTACGCCACCCCTTCACCAGATCAATACTGCTTCTTATTGTGCGGCCAGATTCAAGAAATAACTGAGGAGGAAGTGCAGCTGCGCCTGCGGCAGGGGACAGGTTGGAGAAACTGTAAATATAAAGTGCGAAAGGGTGATAGTGAAAGTGTATATATAGCCAATTGAACGTGGAGACGTTTGGCAGCAAAGGCCACATTCATTAGCAGAGCGTCCGTCGCACAGCGGCTTATAGTGAACTCTTAATTGGGGAAGAGACAGGGCTGAGGATGAGAGATCAATAGAGCCAGAACTGGAGCTCCGGCCCACTGAAATCAATCAGTCTGCAGCCCAAGAGGGAGAACACGGCCAATCACCGAAAACATGGCCCGCGGCTCTGCTCATTTAGCCTCCTGGTCAAACTTCATCAGGATCAGCCTGGAGAGAGACGAGCAGCTCATTCCATTTCATCACACTCAAAACTGTCTACTGCCAGCTGATTGCAGCCGATTGTTAAACAAGGCTTTAATTTCGACGATTGAATTGCGAGGACACATAAAAATGCACTTAGAGATTTGGCTTCATTAGGTTAAGAATGGGAGAGGTACTTTATGGCAGGGAATAATAATTGAATGCAGGGCGTAGTTTTTAGTTGATGACAAAAAATAGCCACTTTCCTCTGTTCTTCATCCTCTCCCTTCGTTGGGGTAATAACCGTCTCTTTGCCCTGTCACTTTTTGATGTATCATCTTTTTATCCACATCAAGGACAAGGCCAGGTTTTTCTCCGTGCCGCGCTTGTCAAATCGCCTTGACGCCCGGCGCTCGTTCCACTCTCTCCCCTTCATCCTGCCTCGCTTTCCGCTTATTTATATTAAACCTGTCAGTCCTTTATATTAGCAGGAGAATAGGAAAATAAATCACTTTTGTTCTTCACGGCCTCTGGTGTCTGCTGAACCGTACAGTTTTGTTTGGATACCATTGTTGGCCAAAATGAGATCCTTTTACGTAGATGTTGTGCTTTGACTCGTTTGTGTGGTGTTGCTTCACAGCTGAAGGCCTTCTCCATCTCTGTGCCTTTTTGGCGTCCAACTTGTATCTCCGTTCAGTGTTAAGCTGGGTAGGAAAATGCTCCAAAGTGCAAAGCGTGCCTTGACAGAGCCCTTATCGTTTTCACTCCAGATGGACGGGAAGATAGATATAGACAGGCACAGGTGCCTGGCCTTGCCTCTCTTTGATGCCCATGAGTAGCTGGCAGAGCTGGTAGTGGGGGAAAGCAGCTGGGGTTGGAGACATGCCCTGGCACAGTTCTGCATGCAGGCTTATAAAGTATTCCAGCATATTCTTAGAATATCAAAGGCCTGATACACAAATACACACATACAGTACACTTATAGGCTATTGGGTGTACTGTATATACTGCAAGTGTGTATATGTGCAAGTTCGTGAATGCATTACTTACAGGAGACCTCACTGATAGCCAGGGCTTTGTGGTGCAGGCCCCCAGGATAATGTTTCACCAAAGAGAGGTTTTGAAATGTTAGCAGCGCGCCGTTATACAGGGAGAATTGAATTCAGTGGACCAGGTTCAATGTTACAACACGCGGTCATGGAGCTGTCGAGTTTGGTTTGGCTTGGTTCCGAGGGCTACACGTTTAGCCCACGCACTGACACGGTACCTGTCCAATCACAACAAGCAATCAAACAGCTTGGGGTCCTGTCAATGCGTCTTCACACACAGAGACGCGGAAACAAGGTCTCGCAGCTGAGAGACACCACAACAAGAGGCCGTCTCCGGCGCAGAGAGGCAGCGTTAGACAGCGGCTTGATGGAACGAGGCCGCGGAGAATGACTGTTTTCATGTCTCCCAGCTCCCCCTGACACCTCGTCTGCTGGAGGGGCTTTTACTTTCTGTCTGCCTGACAGAATACTGTATACGAACGGCACTTTACAGTATAGAGCTTAACAGCAAGTAAACTGAGTATTATTCTGTATATCTTTTTTTTTTAAACCCATTCTGAACGGGCACCCATTTTGGTGTCAGCATCATGTTATGCTTTAGCTATTGAAAAATAGCAGATCTACAAGCTCATATCGCGCCACCGAGTGGCGCGATACGAGCTTGTAGGTCTGCTATTTTTGAAAAATCGAAGACACTTTTAGAATCTGATCTCAGGTCAGAATGGGTTAATAATGAAACTGTCAGGATGTAATAGACATTTAGGTCAGAATGGGTTAAAGAATCCGGTACATGAGAGGTAATTATATTAGAGAAGACGGTACTTTTTTCCCCCTAACTAACTATTTCTGGCACAGCTCTAATGAAACCACCCACCCAGACTGCAGCTGCCTTGCTTGTTGTAAAGTCAAACATGGTTTGCTGTGCTTGTACCAGATGTGTGTAATATTAACTTGTGTGGTATGACACCCTGTATCAGGGTTGTTTATTCTGCATATCATTCTTCATAGTGCCGACCCCCCCCCCCCCTCGCCCTTTGCTTGCTCATCATCCCTCTGGGCATCTGCGGAGGAGGAGTTGTGCCTGGGAGCGGCATCTGCTAAATGGGACTCAGCGAGCCGTATGGCATCTGTCACTGAGTGAAGACACACACGTGTAGACAATAGACTGACGGGCATGAGCCAGAATGGACATATGACTCTCAGAAGACAACATGGACCAGCTATATGAACAGATTGTGCGTTATAATTCTGCGTGAGCTCACACCTACACACTGCAGGGTATATGTCTCACCTTCCCTGGACTTTGTGTTTGATTCCAGAACTTGGTGCCCAGAGGCTGATTTCTAACGGAGAAGAGACATTCAGAAAAGGCCTGTTTTGAAAGGAAGGTAAGGCTATCTTTTTACACACCAGGAATGAAATGATCTTTCTAACCGCTCTCTCAGTTTACTTAACGTGTGCACATTCAAGCGGGTGTTATATTAGACGTGTGCGTGCGTGCGTGCGTGTGTGCGTGCGTGCGTGCGTGCGTGCATGCGCGCATGCGTGCATACATGCGTGTGTTTTTTCTTTCTTCTAACTATTTATTGGATTTATCCACAGAAGCAATATATATATATATATATATATATATATATATATATATAAAGAATGTACTATTCAGAGTACTAGCATCCTTCAGTGAAATACATAAAATACAAAAGTTGCAATAAACAGATCGAATTGTGTATTTCATCTTTGACAGAGAATATGCATCTATTTATTATGGCTTGTGCATTAACCCACTGTTCAGTGGTGCTTTCCAGCCTGTATGCTTATACTAATCAGACTCTGGTTAGTGTTCCTATCACCATGGATCCAACAGACCTCATGTATATGCTTATACTAATCAGACTCTGGTTAGTGTTCCTATCACCATGGATCCAACAGACCTCATGGGAGATGAGGGAAAGCAACGCCACAACGGGCTAGTGTGTCAACACTGTAGGGAATAGATTAATTACTGTCTGAGACAATTCACATACCGTGTCCATAATATCACCTTTCTGTAACTCATAATATCACCTTATCCTATTCTGACCGGGCACCCATTTTGGCGTCAGCATCATGTTGTGCTTTAGCTATTGAAAAATAGCAGATCTACAAGCTCATATCGCGCCACCGAGTGGCGCGATACGAGCTTGTAGGTCTGCTATTTTTGAAAAAAATCGAAGAACGACTGACATTTTTAGAATCTGATCTCAGGTCAGAATGGGTTCATCAGACCAGTGTGTGTCCGGCGGAAACCTCGTATGAATCTGATCTCAGGTCAGAATAGATTAATTACTGTCTGAGACAATTCACATACCGTGTCCATATCACCTTTCTGTAACTCATGGTCATATCACCTTATACTGTGGTTCCCTGAGATGTGCATTTGTATCTGTCGGGAAAGAGAGAGGTTGTTGTTGTTGCAACAGCTGAGATGGAAAGCATGATCAAAGTGAGCTGTGAGCTTATTAGTGTCCTTCTGGGTCCAGGTTTGAATACAGCAGATGTGCTGATCATCTGTCCTGCAGGACAAGAGAGACTGGAAAAAAAGATGAATGGAGCCAGGAAGATGTTTATGGTGGACATGCCGGATGAATATATCCTAATATAAATATAAATCATCTAAGCATAATTATAATAGCTTGCTGCTTATAGCAGAAATGGAAATAAAAAAATAAAATGTAAAGATATTTGGCAGCTTCCTTACTCGGGAGGTGTAGTTCCAGACTCTATATAGCATTCGGAGATTGTGGAATAGTTGTCTGGCTACGCAAGACTACGTCCTCCCTGAAACTCTTAATCAGACCAGTGTGTGTCCAGCGGAAACCTCGTATGAATCTGATCTCAGGTCAGAATGGGTTAAAGGAAGTAGACTGGTGATGTGTATGGTGCTGTAGGAGGCACTAGCTGGCACATGCTCATACACCCTCCCACCAACTGTAGAGGTTATCAGTGACACAGTGTGGATATATTTGGGAATATTGGGAATTGGCATGAGAACTAAATTGGGAGAAGAAGCGTGAGTAGGCTGAGTAAACCAGAGCTGGATACTGGATAGTGTTTCTTTGGTGCTGCTGGCTATACCGACCAATGAGAAGGCAGCGTGTTTGCGGTGTTGATGTGATTCGTTTCATCCTGTGAGTGTGAGAACAGTTGGATGATAACAATAGCAACTGGAGCAGCAGCAGATGTGTAGCCATATTATCTGCACAGCTGCCTGGCATAGAATCCCTGGCGCCTGTGGCGCTATAATCAGCTTTCCTTTTAGATCAACCATCAGGTAGCTGAACAATGCTCTGGTAGTTTACAGCTGCATGTGATATTATTATTAATGTTGCGTGCTTGCCATACGGAAAGAAGGTTTCAGATTAAGCACAGGAGAGGTATTCTCTCATATCTGTGTGGTGGTGGCAGGAGAAGGCAATTGAATGATACACTATTCTCTTTGAGGCCTGATCTCCACTTCAAAACCACAGTGTAAGCCACCCCACACATTCTCACCCTCCTCACACTAGCAGAAGGGGCCTTTGGCGGTCCAGGATAAGCTTTACACTCAGTTGTACGGCAGCCAGCCAACCCACCGAAAATAGCAGATCTACCGTATAAGCTCACAATGCATCCCATCACAATGCATTGTGAGCTTGTAGATCTGCTATTTTCAGAGCACAGATCTTTATCTCATGACACAGTACACATTAAACAGTAAACGGCCAGATTCTCTTCCATGGCTACGTTCAGCAGGCATGCACGAACATCACAGATTATATTTCCTGTCCCTTCCACACAGAGCCCTGACTGTGTCGTAGTACAGAAGAAACGTGAGGTTTCTCACTGAGTTGTTGCAGCTGGTTGCATGAGGTTCTTCTTAAAGCTACAATCTGTAAGTTATGTCTTTTGTCACCCTCTTCATTGTAGTTCATCATTGTCTCCTGAGGGAGAGACAAGGATGAACTACAATGAAGAGGGTGTTACATCTATCTGACACCAGGGTTAAAATGAAGTTTCATTCATTAACCCATTCTGACCTGAGATCAGATTCATACGAGGTTTCCGCCGGACACACACTGGTCTGATGAACCCATTCTGACCTGAGATCAGATTCTAAAAAATGTCAGTCGTTCTTCGATTTTTCAAAAAATAGCAGACCTACAAGCTCGTATCGCGCCACTCGGTGGGCGATATGAGCTTGTAGATCTGCTATTTTTCAATAGCTAAAGCATAACATGATGCTAACACCAAAATGGGTGCCCGTTCAGAATGGGTTAATAAAAGTCCCGGACTGTAGCTTTAATGGCTTGCGAAGTTGCGATTGACAAAAAGGATCTGTTTTCTCTCTGAGAGACTTCTGTTGATGGTGACAGTTTCTCCCCAGAGTGTGTTCTGTACTGGCCAGTGCGGCGTTTCTTTCCTCCATAACCCTCATTTTCCACAGTAAGATGGAAAGCTTTTGGGTCCACTTGTTCGTCTTCTCCATGTGTCCCTGACTGCCTTCTGCTCACTGATTAAAAGTCAAATATTAAAGTGCTCTGTTGTGAGCTCGGCTTAATTGATTCTTTCCGCCGGGCGCGCACAGAATGGGCTGACAGCAGGCGATACCAGGCTTTGTCAACACCGGGCATGCTGCCCGCTGCTCGGGATGGCACCCCGATAAAGCCCCCTGAGAGTGGGCCAGCCTGCCACACACAGAGATGCCCCCTCCCTCGGTATGCAAGCCAGGCTTCCTGGTATACAGACTCAGGAACAGCTTATTGTCAGCACTTGGTCTCTGTCGGTGTTCCCGTCAGCTCTTACGGGGTGCTGCGTGCGTGCGTGCGTGCGTGCGTGCGTGCGTGCGTGCGTGCGTGCGTGCGTGCGTGCGTGCGTGCGTGCGTGCGTGCGTGCGTGCGTGCGTGCGTGCGTGCGTGCGTGCGTGCGTGCGTGCGTGAAGAAGATGTATATGCATGCTCCTCAGGTGCCTTTGTGCTATAGTCTGTGCTGCTATGGGCATGTACAGTATATTTGTGCTATAGTCTGTGCTGCTATGGGCATGTACAGTATATTTGTGCTATAGTCTGTGCTGCTATGGCCATGTACAGTATCTGTATTTCATACTGAACGAAAACCCTGCGTTCTGCTCACTTGCTTCAAAACTCAGCTTACTTGATTTACTGTCTGTAGCTGTGGTGGAAGTGCTCAAAGGGTTTCATCTAAATTCGACAAAAGGCTGTCTTCTCTGATCCCCTTGACTCTCTGGCTAGTGCTAAGATAAAGATTACGCTTCATTAGCTTTTAAAGCTAATAAGTTTAAGCTTTTAACCCATTCTGACTCGGCACCCATTTTGGTGTTAGCATCATGTTATGCTTTAGCTATTGAAAAATAGCAGATCTACAAGCTCATAGCGCGCCACCGAGTGGCGCGATACGAGCTTGTAGGTCTGCTATTTTTGAAAAATCGAAGAGCGACTGACATTTTTTAGAATCTGATCTCAGGTCAGAATGGGTTCATCAGACCAGTGTGTGTCCAGTGGAAACCTCGTATGAATCTGATCTCAGTTCAGAATGGGTTAAGGTGCATATGAGGGGCTCACAACGTACCGCGTCACACAAGACATCACTTTCCAGTGTCCAGCTGTCCACCCTCTAACCACTGGGCTTACAGTATTACTGTAACATTACTGTAACATTACTGTCCAGCTGTCCACCCTCTAACCACTGGGGGTTACAGTATTATCAGCACATCTCTTGGTGTCCGATGAAGGGATCATTAATTGAAATCCTCTCAGTAGTAAAACGTTCAGTCGGTGTTCCTCCAGTCCGTCCAAACTCTAAACCAAGGCGATATATATCCCTGTCCCTCTGCCTACTTTATCCTATAGAATTTACTGGCCGTTTTATGAGCACATTGAATTGGCTTGTCCCGCCAACCATTTATGTTTAGTGCTCATCCACTCCACATGTTGGAGTTAGAGTGCAACAGCGGTTTCTTGGCACGCGGTGTGACACGCTGTTCATTACCGGCGGACATCCATCTGCGACGCTTTCCTCATGAATCTGATTGACCTTTTCTTTTCGCTCTATGCGATTCACGGGTAAAAGGCTATAGGCACCTATAATCCATTCTGACCGGGCACCCATTTTGGTGTCAGCATCATGTTATGCTTTAGCTATTTAAAAATAGCAGATCTACAAGCTCATATCGCGCCACCGAGTGGCGCGATACGAGCTTGTAGGTCTGCTATTTTTGAAAAATCGAAGAGCGACTGACATTTTTAGAATCTGATCTCAGGTCAGAATGGGTTCATCAGACCAGTGTGTGTCCGGCGGAAACCTCGTATGAATCTGATCTCAGGTCAGAATGGGTTAATCCCCCCCCCCCCCCTTACCCCACGGATGAATGGCTGGGTATATCTCCTGTCCCCGTCCCATGCTTTATGCTCTGTCTGAGCAGAATGAATGGTGCAATACTGAGAGGGGTCCAATAAAGGGGGGGGACAGGGGGGTGTGGAGGAGGTTGGGGGGCCGAGACGGCGAGATGGCTGCCAGTGTGGTAATTACTCTATTAGCAAAATGGGGGGGGGGCCCTAATCGCCGTCCTCTGACACAGCACTAATTACAACGCAGGGGTGATGAACTTTATCAAAGCTCTGCTAATTCACGTTTAATGGAAGCGCAGGACAGAGAAAATTCATGGAAGATAGCGATGTGTTAATATTCTGCTGATAGATTGACATTATACGTATATACGGCTATATTTATATTTAGCAATAATTTATGCATTGTGGTTAGCAGGCTTCCGTCACAAATATGCAGCAAGAGGAGCGTCATATTGTGTTGTCCTTCAAGTGTTGTCTTTTTGTCTCACATTGCCTTCTGGCGTGCCTTCTGGTGTGACTTGTCATTCCTCTGATCCGCTGTGCATTCAGACACTGAAACAGTCATTCCTCTGATCCGCTGTGCATTCAGACACTGAAACAGTCATTCCTCTGATCCACTGTGCATTCAGACACTGAAACAGTCATTCCTCTGATCCGCTGTGCATTCAGACACTGAAACAGTCATTCCTCTGATCCGCTGTGCATTCAGACACTGAAACAGTCATTCCTCTGATCCACTGTGCATTCAGACACTGAAACAGTCATTCCTCTGATCCGCTGTGCATTCAGACACTGAAACAGTCATTCCTCTGATCCGCTGTGCATTCAGACACTGAAACAGTCATTCCTCTGATCCGCTGTGCATTCAGACACTGAAACAGTCATTCCTCTGATCCGCTGTGCATTCAGACACTGAAACAGTCATTCCTCTGATCCGCTGTGCATCCAGACACTGAAACAGTCATTCCTCTGATCCACTGTGCATTCAGACACTGAAACAGTCATTCCTCTGATCCGCTGTGCATTCAGACACTGAAACAGTCATTCCTCTGATCCACTGTGCATTCAGACACTGAAACAGTCATTCCTCTGATCCACTGTGCATTCAGACACTGAAACAGTCATTCCTCTGATCCGCTGTGCATTCAGACACTGAAACAGTCATTCCTCTGATCCGCTGTGCATTCAGACACTGAAACAGTCATTCCTCTGATCCGCTGTGCATTCAGACACTGAAACAGTCGGCCAGCTTCCTTCACAAATAAGAGCTGTGGAAAAGTAGTTAAGGAGGTGAGAGTGGTGGTGGTGGTGGTGGTGGTGGTGGAGGAGTTAGACGCCATCTCCGTCCATCTCATTCTTATTCTCTATTTGATCGCGGAGGCTGGGGTTGGGGGGGCTTAAGAGGCTGAGGTAGGGTCAGGATCACAGCAGCAGGGGGGCTGACAGCCGACTTCCTCCCTGACAGGAGCCTAATGGAGAGCTAATAGGAAAGAGGGGAGTGTCAGCCCCCCTGTGCCTCGACCTTGACATTAGACTGTGGTTACTGTGGGTATAGGAGGCAGGTGGGTGGATGAGGGTGGAGGGGGGTCTGCTGCTGGGGACTGAGATGACATTCGAAGCGGGTGTAACAAGTAGTTGTCTCTCTCTCTCTCTCTCTTCCTGTCTTTCTGCTTCTCTCGGTGTCATTCTAATCTATCTGTGATTCTACCTTAATTCATTTGACTCTCCAGTAGTCAAATTAGTGCTGCAGGACATGGAGAAACAACAGTACTTAAATCTACTTAAGTGTGTGTGTGTGTGTGTGTGTGTGTGTGTGTGTGTGTGTGTGTGTGTGTGTGTGTGTGTGTGTGTGTGTGTGTGTGTGTGTGTGTGTGTGTGTGTGTGTGTGTGTGTGTGTGTGTCTTCAGGACATATTTTTTTATAACCTTGATTTAAAATTTAGATTAGTTTCCTGGCTTGAGTTTAATTCAACTTTTTTATAAATGTAGCACTTGCTCTGTTATTTTGTCAATTTTAATAGCTTTAAGATTTTAGGGTCGGCAGTTAATTGGGAGTTTTTTTTTAGTAATTATTATTATGGAGAGAATTACATGCTCCTTCACCATTTGATGACTAGCAATGTGAAGTTTCACTATTATTATCGATAGCCTTTCTGATAGCCTTTACTCTCTCATTACTTAGTTGTGTGTGTGTGTGTGTGTGTGTGTGTGTGTGCGTGCGTGCGTGCGTGCGTGCGTGCGTGTGCGTGTGCGTGCGCACGCGTGTGCGCGATGCCACTCGATCATGTCACTCTCCTTTCAGTCTCTGCCATAGATCAGAACACCATCTCCACATAGATCAGAACACCATCTCCACAGAGACAGCTAAACTCTGTCCATACGTATCATTCGGAGCAGAGGGAGAAACCTGCTGCCTGATCAATCTGAACCTTCATTAAAAGGCTGCCTGGCTCAATGCAACCTTACACCATATCAATACTATAGCGCCACAGAAAGACATCCAGAGCTGTTAGGCAGCCCAACTGTCATTAACGAGTGGGCACAGTGCCAAAGGCCGCTTGCTTTCCTATAGGCCACTTAGGCTCCCCCCGCGGTCCACGAATACAGGTCAGGACAGACAGATGGACGGTCTGGGCATCTGTCCCGAGGAGGGAGCAGAGGGAGATGGATCTGGAGCCATGCAGGAGGAGACAGCCTATACTCACAGCAGAGATGGATGTGGGCCTTGTTTGTTGACTCCATGCGGTTCCACACTGCTGCGGCTCCACCTGCAGTCATCTGGGATTTCATTCTGTCAACCGTATATAAACCTGGAGGGTTCTTGTTTATCCCATTATGAACGGGCACCCATTTTAGTGTTCGCATCATGTCGTGCTTTAGCTATTGAAAAATAGCAGATCTACAAGCTCGTATCGCGCCACCGAGTGGCGCGATACGAGCTTGTAGGTCTGCTATTTTTGAAAAAAATCGAAGAACGACTGACATTTTTTTAATCTGATCTCAGGTCCGAATGGGTTCGTCAGACCAGCGTGTGTCCAGTGGAAACCTTGTATGAATCTGATCTCAGGTCAGAATGGGTTCGTCAGACCAGCGTGTGTCCAGTGGAAACCTCGTATGAATCTGATCTCAGGTCAGAATGGGTTCGTCAGACCAGCGTGTGTCCAGTGGAAACCTCGTATGAATCTGATCTCAGGTCAGAATGGGTTATGGACGTGGAGAATGAATGGATAAAGAAACCAAAATAAACACTAAATGCTCTCTTTCCCCCCCTCGTTCTTTTACTTTAAACTTCACAAATCAGCTATAAGGCTTTTTGCCATGGTGCCCTAGTGGGAAAATCATTGTTGTCGGATGACGCTCTGTCTGCTTCTGAGCAGGGCGAATGGGAGGCACATAAGTGGGCATACATGGAGAACGGACCGTAACTCACATCTTTGTGTGGAGGTCTCCCCCTCTGTACTCCAGTCTTAACCCCTTCTGACCTGAGATCAGATTCATACGAGGTTTCCACTGGACACACGCTGGTCTGACGAACCCATTCTGACCTGAGATCAGATTCATACGAGGTTTCCACTGGACACACGCTGGTGTGACGAACCCATTCTGACCTGAGATCAGATTAAAAAAATCGTCGTTCTTTGATTTTTTTCAAAAATAGCAGACCTACAAGCTCGTATCGCGCCACTCGGTGGCGCGATATGAGCTTGTAGATCTGCTATTTTTCAATAGCTAAAGCATAACATGATGCCAACACCAAAATGGGTGCCCGGTCAAAATGCGTTAACCCCCTGTGTCGGTCCGACGGGGGGTTGTGGGGCTGAGGAAAACAGGGTGTGCCTTTGTAAAAAAAAAAACATAAGCTCTCAACAAAGGTTTGGAGAAATCCAGCGAAAGAGAGTGAGAGGGAGGGGGGGTTATGACAGAGAAGGAGAAGAGTGACAAAGTATATACCAGAGGTCTTTGCCTCTCTACTCCCCCCAAGGGCATGCTTAACACCAGATAAGATGGTCCCCGTGGTGCCTATATATTCCCATTAGGCACCCCAGTGTTATCCAGCTTTGGGATGTGTGGAGGAAGCCAGTAATGGAGGCAGCTGACAACCATCGTCCTCAGCCCAGTGCTACAAGTGGCCTCCTGCGGGGTAAAACATCCTTTCTCCCCGAGGGCCTTGTCAACATGAGCCCTTTTCTTTTTAAAGCAAAGTAGAATAGAATATTAAAAATAATAACTTGTGCGGTATAGTTATGACAGTAGCTCACTTCCAGTGTATTGATTAAATCCGGGGCTCTGTAATTCATCCACGAGGCGGGTGGCAGTTGTTTACAAAGATTTGGAAACCGATATTGTCTGTAATCATCATTAAGTTGGGGCATTAGCAGCAGCCCCCACTGCAGGCGCTAATTTGATGACGGGAAAGAGAAATAGGATGTAATTAAAACAGAACAGATGACAGTTTAAAACCTTTGGGTCCCGTGGAGTATGCTGATCTCATTTCACTGACATGGGTAGAGCTGTCAAATAAAGGAGCCGCGCCTGGGGTGCAGATCACAGCGGTTTGTACAGCTATCTCCTTTCTAAATGTCCTTGTTGGTTTAGATCAGCGCTGCTGACCATTTCAGTGGTGCTTATCACATCATGCTTTTTTAGACACAAACAGATGCCCCCTTTTGATCAGAAGCTATTGATGGATAGCTCTCGTTGGAGGGCAAAATACATTGAAAATGTATTTTGATACAAAATACAAATACTGGGTCAAAAAAGTTATCTAAATACAAAATACATCTTCCATCCCCATCGAAATACAAATTACAAAATACAAAAAAGTATTTCAAATACGTATTTCAAATACATGTATTTCAAATACTGCCCATCTCTGATGGGCAAAATATATTGAAAATGTATTTTGATACAAAATACAAATACTGGGTCAAAAAATGTATTTAAATACAAAATACATCTCATTTCTTCCATCTCAGCGAAATACAAATTACAAAATACAAAAAAGTATTTCAAATACGTATTTCAAATACATGTATTTCAAATACTGCCCATCTCTGCACGTAGGAGGTAGTTGGACCTGTCTATGGTCGCATGGTGTCACGTAGGAGGTAGTTGGACCTGTCTATGGTCGCATGGTGTCACGTAGGAGGTAGTTGGACCTGTCTATGGTCGCATGGTGTCACGTAGGAGGTAGTTGGACCTGTCTATGGTCGCATGGTGTCACGTAGGAGGTAGTTGGACCTGTCTATGGTCGCGTGGTGTCACGTAGGAGGTAGTTGGACCTGTCTATGGTCGCGTGGTGTCACGTAGGAGGTAGTTGGACATGTCTATGGTCGCATGGTGTCAGTAGGAGGTAGTTGGACCTGTCTATGGTCGCATGGTGTCACGTAGGAGGTAGTTGGACCTGTCTATGGTTGCATGGTGTCACGTAGGAGGTAGTTGGACCTGTCTATGGTCGCGTGGTGTCACGTAGGAGGTAGTTGGACCTGTCTATGGTCGCGTGGTGTCACGTAGGAGGTAGTTGGACCTGTCTATGGTCGCGTGGTGTCAGTAGGAGGTAGTTGGACCTGTCTATGGTTGCGTGGTGTCACGTAGGAGGTAGTTGGACCTGTCTATGGTCGCATGGTGTCACGTAGGAGGTAGTTGGACCTGTCTATGGTCGCATGGTGTCACGTATAGGAGGTAGTTGGACCTGTCTATGGTCGCATGGTGTCACGTAGGAGGTAGTTGGACCTGTCTATGGTCGCATGGTGTCACGTATGGAGGTAGTTGGACCTGTCTATGGTCGCGTGGTGTCACGTAGGAGGTAGTTGGACCTGTCTATGGTCGCATGGTGTCACGTATAGGAGGTAGTTGGACCTGTCTATGGTCGCATGGTGTCACGTAGGAGGTAGCTGGACCTGTCTATGGTCGCATGGTGTCAGTAGGAGGTAGTTGGACCTGTCTATGGTCGCATGGTGTCACGTAGGAGGTAGTTGGACCTGTCTATGGTCGTGTGGTGTCACGTAGGAGGTAGTTGGACCTGTCTATGGTCGCATGGTGTCACGTAGGAGGTAGTTGGACCTGTCTATGGTCGCATGGTGTCACGTAGGAGGTAGTTGGACCTGTCTATGGTCGCATGGTGTCACGTAGGAGGTGGTTGGACCTGTCTATGGTCGCATGGTGTCACGTAGGAGGTAGTTGGACCTGTCTATGGTCGCGTGGTGTCACGTAGGAGGTAGTTGGACCTGTCTATGGTCGCATGGTGTCACGTAGGAGGTAGTTGGACCTGTCTATGGTCGCGTGGTGTCACGTAGGAGGTAGTTGGACCTGTCTATGGTCGCATGGTGTCACGTAGGAGGTAGTTGGACCTGTCTATGGTCACGTGGTGTCACGTAGGAGGTAGTTGGACCTGTCTATGGTTGCATGGTGTCACGTAGGAGGTAGTTGGACCTGTCTATGGTCGCGTGGTGTCACGTAGGAGGTAGTTGGACCTGTCTATGGTCGCGTGGTGTCACGTAGGAGGTAGTTGGACCTGTCTATGGTCGCATGGTGTCACGTAGGAGGTAGTTGGACCTGTCTATGGTCGCATGGTGTCACGTAGGAGGTAGTTGGACCTGTCTATGGTCGCATGGTGTCACGTAGGAGGTAGTTGGACCTGTCTATGGTCACGTGGTGTCACGTAGGAGGTAGTTGGACCTGTCTATGGTCGCGTGGTGTCACGTAGGAGGTAGTTGGACCTGTCTATGGTCGCATGGTGTCACGTAGGAGGTAGTTGGACCTGTCTATGGTCACGTGGCGGTGTCACGTAGGAGGTAGTTGGACCTGTCTATGGTCGCATGGTGTCACATAGGAGGTAGTTGGACCTGTCTATGGTCGCATGGTGTCACGTAGGAGGTAGTTGGACCTGTCTATGGTCGCATGGTGTCAGTAGGAGGTAGTTGGACCTGTCTATGGTCGCATGGTGTCACGTAGGAGGTAGTTGGACCTGTCTATGGTCACGTGGCGGTGTCACGTAGGAGGTAGTTGGACCTGTCTATGGTCGCATGGTGTCACATAGGAGGTAGTTGGACCTGTCTATGGTCGCGTGGTGTCACGTAGGAGGTAGTTGGACCTGTCTGTGGTCACGTGGTGTCACGTAGGAGGTAGTTGGACCTGTCTATGGTCGCATGGTGTCACGTAGGAGGTAGTTGGACCTGTCTATGGTCGCGTGGTGTCACGTAGGAGGTAGTTGGACCTGTCTATGGTCGCATGGTGTCACGTAGGAGGTAGTTGGACCTGTCTATGGTCGCATGGTGTCACGTAGGAGGTAGTTGGACCTGTCTATGGTCGCATGGTGTCACGTAGGAGGTAGTTGGACCTGTCTATGGTCACATGGTGTCACGTAGGAGGTAGTTGGACCTGTCTATGGTCGCATGGTGTCACGTAGGAGGTAGTTGGACCTGTCTGTGGTCGCATGGTGTCACGTAGGAGGTAGTTGGACCTGTCTGTGGTCGTGTGGTATCACGTAGGAGGTAGTTGGACCTGTCTATGGTCGCGTGGTGTCACGTAGGAGGTAGTTGGACCTGTCTATGGTCGCATGGTGTCACGTAGGAGGTAGTTGGACCTGTCTATGGTCGCATGGTGTCACGTAGGAGGTAGTTGGACCTGTCTGTGGTCGTGTGGTATCACGTAGGAGGTAGTTGGACCTGTCTATGGTCACGTGGTGTCACATAGGAGGTAGTTGGACCTGTCTATGGTCGCATGGTGTCACGTAGGAGGTAGTTGGACCTGTCTATGGTCACATGGTGTCACGTAGGAGGTAGTTGGACCTGTCTATGGTCACATGGTGTCACGTAGGAGGTAGTTGGACCTGTCTATGGTCGCGTGGTGTCACGTAGGAGGTAGTTGGACCTGTCTATGGTCGCGTGGTGTCACGTAGGAGGTAGTTGGACCTGTCTATGGTCGCGTGGTGTCACGTAGGAGGTAGTTGGACCTGTCTATGGTCGCATGGTGTCACGTAGGAGGTAGTTGGACCTGTCTATGGTCGCATGGTGTCACGTAGGAGGTAGTTGGACCTGTCTATGGTCGCGTGGTGTCAGTAGGAGGTAGTTGGACCTGTCTATGGTCGCGTGGTGTCACGTAGGAGGTAGTTGGACCTGTCTATGGTCGCGTGGTGTCACGTAGGAGGTAGTTGGACCTGTCTATGGTCGCATGGTGTCACGTAGGAGGTAGTTGGACCTGTCTATGGTCGCGTGGTGTCACGTAGGAGGTAGTTGGACCTGTCTATGGTCGCATGGTGTCACGTAGGAGGTAGTTGGACCTGTCTATGGTCGCGTGGTGTCACGTAGGAGGTAGTTGGACCTGTCTATGGTCGCGTGTTGTCACGTAGGAGGTAGTTGGACCTGTCTATGGTCGCGTGGTGTCACGTAGGAGGTAGTTGGACCTGTCTATGGTCGCATGGTGTCAGTAGGAGGTAGTTGGACCTGTCTATGGTCGCATGGTGTCACGTAGGAGGTAGTTGGACCTGTCTATGGTCGCGTGGTGTCACGTAGGAGGTAGTTGGACCTGTCTATGGTCGCGTGGTGTCACGTAGGAGGTAGTTGGACCTGTCTATGGTCGCGTGGTGTCACGTAGGAGGTAGTTGGACCTGTCTATGGTCGCGTGGTGTCACGTAGGAGGTAGTTGGACCTGTCTATGGTCGCGTGGTGTCACGTAGGAGGTAGTTGGACCTGTCTATGGTCGCGTGGTGTCACGTAGGAGGTAGTTGGACCTGTCTATGGTCGCGTGGTGTCACGTAGGAGGTAGTTGGACCTGTCTATGGTCGCGTGGTGTCACGTAGGAGGTAGTTGGACCTGTCTATGGTCGCGTGGTGTCACGTAGGAGGTAGTTGGACCTGTCTATGGTCGCGTGGTGTCACGTAGGAGGTAGTTGGACCTGTCTATGGTCGCATGGTGTCACGTAGGAGGTAGTTGGACCTGTCTATGGTCGCGTGGTGTCACATAGGAGGTAGTTGGACCTGTCTATGGTCGCGTGGTGTCACGTAGGAGGTAGTTGGACCTGTCTATGGTCACATGGTGTCACGTAGGAGGTAGTTGGACCTGTCTATGGTCGCATGGTGTCACGTAGGAGGTAGTTGGACCTGTCTATGGTCGCGTGGTGTCACGTAGGAGGTAGTTGGACCTGTCTATGGTCGCGTGGTGTCACGTAGGAGGTAGTTGGCTGTGTTCAGGGTCTGACTTGAGGTGGTTAGGCCAGAAGGACAATGAGCCCTGGTTGATTTGTCTGTAATCCGTTTAGTTGAGATGTGACACACGGTAGGAGGGCTTTGCCTCCGGTCAATAAGTGCCAATAAGGAACAGCCATCACTCAGCAGGCTGCCCTGTCCACCAGCTCGCTGGCTTGTTTCAGCTGTCATGCCCCTGTCGTGGAGACACAGGCAATTGAACCTCTCTCTCTCTCTCTCTCTCTCTCTCTCTGTCGGACACATCACAAATGGCTTTCCCATACAGAAATTCAATAGCGCAGGAAAAGGGAGAACGCTTGCGGACTATGAAGCAGGCCATAGTTCTCCCCCCAGACTTCTGAATAAACCCATCCAAACAGCTAAAGTATTTACAAAACACCATTGACAGTTTCTCATTCGCCTCAGCCTTAAAACCCCTTAGAGGCGGGGCCACTAGGGGGCTGTGGGGGTGTTGAGGTTTTGGGGGTGGGGGGCTGCTGATGGGGGTGTTGAACTCGATTTGGGGACAATCGGACCTCTGTTGGTGTTCTCTCTACCACCTCTCCATGTTCCTTTTTTTCGTCTCTCTTGGAGCGTACGGCAGGGGTGTGGGGAAAGGGGGGCTGGGAGGTGGTGTCAGATGGGGAGGGAAGGGGGGTAAATGCCATGACCTCTCAGGGTCAGCCCTGTATGGAGACCCCCCCCCCCGCCCCCGCCCCCGTCAGCCCCCCCCCCCCACCCTCACAAAAACTCACAGACCACCACGCTAGCCCCCGCATGCCGCTCCCGTTGCTGCTGGAAACAGAGAGAGGAACTCAAGACAGGACGGTGAGGAAGAGTAGAATGGGCTTTAAACTGGTCCCTTAAGCCAGCATTGGGTGACTTCAATTCAGAGCTGATGGTGGTGTCACAGAATGTTCTATTCTGCAACAGTTTTGTGACAGTGTTATTGTGGTGTGGCAGCAGCCCAAGCTCATTATGAGGGATATCTTTGGCTTGTGTTAGTTAAACTAGAATGAGACAAAAAAAAACGCAGGCGGTAGCTGTGAGATGTCCCCTCCATGCTGTCCACCACAGCTGGGGCCAGACCATTAGCTGTGAGATGTCCCCTCCTGTCCACCACAGCTGGGGCCAGAACCATTTTAATTTGAATGTTGCTGTTCATGCTGCTCTCTTTCCGTCAGATTTGAGAGATAATTAGCTTGGCTGCTGTTCTCGCCTTTGTGTCCTGTCTCGTTGGAGAGAGAGAGAGAGAGAGAGAGAAAGAGAGAGAGAGAGAGAGAGAGAGAGAGGTTTAGAATCTGATACGCGCTTTTGTTTTGTGAACATAGGTTTTCGGTGTATCAGACAGTGTGTGTGGGTCTCAGTGTGTGTGTACATGCTGTTTGCCGATGCCAGTCTGTGTGTCTGGGTGTGTATCTGCAGTTATGTGTGCGTAATATCTATCTATCTATATCTATATCTATATCTATATCTATATCTATATCTATATCTATATCTATATCTATATCTATATCTATCTAGATAGATATAGATGCTATTGTTTATTTGTGCATGTATTTATCTGTTCATCTTTGTGAATGAGTATGTGTGCAACACTGTGCGACACTGTGCGTGCGTGCGTGCGTGCGCGCACGTGCACACATACAAGGGCAAGAGTGGTGTACATTTATAGTGGAGACTCGAGAGCAGCAGATGCAGGGAGTCTGTCCGAGCCCTTTGTTCTGCAGTGAGATCACTTAATGACTGGGCCTTTTGTATGAACTGAACTGACACCATCATACTTGCTCCATTTCTCTTTCTCCATTCCTTCCTCGCCTCCTCGTTATTTCTACCTCTCCAATCATCCAGCATCCCTCCCACTGACATAGAAAACATTTGGAAGATAACGCACCATGTGTTATTGTACATGCATGGAAATGGACACGAGGCTTCCTGCATGGATCTGTATGCAATATTCATCTGACTTTCTGTAAGGGTTTGGAATGGATAAAGCTTCATGTTCAGGCATTGATGTATTGGCGCTGTACTGCGGCGACATGGGCATAAGGGCTACGCTTGCATGCGGGCTCTTTGTCTAAGACAAATGTCTTCCTCTAGGGAGACAAATAATAAAGAACCTTGTACAGTAGTTGTACAGCATGTAAGGAAGGATAGAGGAAAACTATGCTTTCCACTTCTTTGATCACCACTATAAATAAACAACGAATGTTTCCACACTATAGTATCAAATACAAGACCATGCAAGTGTACATTCGCAAGTGTACATTCGCTCTCCGTCATGAAATCTTGATTATTTTCCCCCAGCCACCAGAACAGCCGATTCTTTCATTCCCCAGTCATTCTGAAGCACTGCTTAGAGCTAGAGCATTATGTAGAGCTAACATTGACACAACTCCCTTATATCGTCATCTGCCTAACTGAGCTGGAATGTATTATTGGTTGGCCTGGTAACAGAGGGCGCCTCCCCCAGATGGAGCTGCGTCAGTGCATTTGGACCCTTCTCATCAAATCTCTTGTGAATATAACCTAGTTGCATGCAACTTAAATGCAGCTTCACACAGCTTTGTGTGAGTATGACTTTGTGTGCGTGCGTGCGTGCGTGCGTGCATGTGTGCGCGCGTGCGATGTTCCATGCTTCCAGCCAGAACACATCACGGATACACCCCATTCAAGACAGCGAACCAGACTCGGTGCAGAATTAATGATGTGTTGGACTCTAAAATTACATTCACATTCATATTTCACCGTCTGGGCAGCACTTTCCTTCTGATATGAAAGAGAGAGTCTGTGTCATCACACGCACTGCACTGTAGTACACACACACACACACACACACACACACACACGTGCACGTGCACAGGCAGAGTTTAACCATTATTGAGTTCAGAATATTTCACACATGAGCCCTTGCTTTCATCATTGGCAAAAATCTAATTTAACTCACACCTTTTAGAGTGCGACCATTGCTCTATTGTGTTGGCTTATTGAAACGGAAAATTGCCATAGAGATTCTGACTGTCGAGCTAGACCGTGTGCCGAGTGCTGAGCTTATCAGAACCTTGGGGTAATCTAAATGAAATCTTCCTAGTAGCGAATGGAATCCATCGGCCTCCGCGCTATCTCTTGTCATTCTAGACTATTAAAGTTTTTTATTAGGAAGCAAAAGCCCATTTGTCAGGAACATGACTGTGGTCCTATTTTTAAACCAAAGAACAGTGCAGAGTTATCCGATGAGATTTGGCCATTATCGGTCCTGGGGCTTGACAGCGCTGATGGGTTGTGTTGACATATCAGGAGAAGCCATTGTTTATTTAGATCATTACATTTTCAAAGATATTTTTGGGTCTTTTTCTGTCTTTATTTGGTAGATTGTGATCTACCAGTAGATCACAAAGGCTGAGCAGGTAGATCACTTTGCCGTGTATCTATCACCCCCCACCCCCTCTCTCTCCCCATTTTTTGTCACCATACTGTACACTTGTACAGTCTATCCAATAAAGGCAGAAAAAGCCCCAAATATACATCTTTAAAAAAAAAGAAACGTCAGTAGCATTTCCAAGTTATGCAAATCAAAACAGTACCAATTCAAGCTAGAAAGTTATACAAAACAAAACAGTATACCAATTCAAGCTAGAAAGTTATACAAAACAAAACAGTACCAATTCCATTCCCCCCCTCTATTTCCCATTCCGAGTGTGTTTTTCTTATGTATATCAGTAATTATATGTAACGCCAGCACGCTATTCAAAAGCTCCTTCGGGTACTTTTTTTTTTTTTTTTTTTAAGATATTTTTTTAAGACAGGAAACGGGAGAGAGATGGGGGGATGACATGCAGTAAAGGCCGTGTCGGGTCCGGGAGTCGAACCCGCGGCACACTGCGACTGGATTACCAGTCCGGTGCCCAGACCGTTACGCTACGGCCTGGGCCTCGGGTACTTTTTTTAACTATTTTCAGCAATGGGATACAAAAATATGGGTGGGTAGATCTTGTTGACCTGGTCATTTTGAAAGTATACCTCTCAAGTCAAAATAGTGCCCCTAGTGTACAGTAAGCTGACAGGAAATGGGGGGGAGGGGGGGAGCGACACGCAGCAAAGGTCGTCGGGATTTGTAGTCGAACCCACAACACGCTGTCAGTCTGGATTAGCTCAGAGGTCATTGGGCAGAAGAATTCACACGGGACACAGCTGTGTTCCTGGGATGTATATGTGATGATGATGTTGGGTATTTAATGTGACTGACAGGCCAGCTTCTAAAGTTACTTGTACAGTATATGTTTCCATGGCCATGGCTTCTAATAGTGCAGCAGAGATTTGAGAGAACGTACTTTTTGACGAAAGATGACAGTGGCTGTTGAAATACATTTTGTACAGTGTTCAGCACTTATATTTCCCCATAACCATATTGACATCATTGACACATGATTACGGAACCACATAGGCACGCATGCACACACACATACCTACACACTACAAACATGGATGTGCACGCACGCACGCACGCACACACACACACACACACACACACACACACACACACACACACACACACACACACACACACACACACACACACACGCACCACCACATAAACTCTTCTCAGAAGGTCTGACATACAGGCACGCCATTGCAGCAAGATTAGCATCTGAATGCCAACTGTTGTTAGAAAATTCAAGGGTCCTTGGAGATTTTGCACATTCTAGCCAGTGCTATACAGGCCAGTGGGAACAAAGTCACACATTAGCAAAGCTCTGCCAGCCTCAATTATGACCAAAGGGATTGGCTTGATGCTGTTGCAACAGGACTAGTGCATTCAGGCCTGGTTGTGTCTATTTTAACATTCCTGCCGTGCCATTTCCTTCATGCCTGCACCAATAGACATTGGACTGAAAATTCCTGTTGAGAATGTAAAAGAGATTCAGCGGTTTTTTACTATTGCATTCGCTCTCAATTCATTCTATTTTCCACAGAGCATGTTTGGGGAACATTGCAGTGGAAATGCTCACACTTTGTTCTCACCAGACTCTATGCCTTGACTCTATGCCTATGTCTCTGTCTCTGTCTCTGTCTCTGTCTCTGTCTCTGTCTCTGTCTCTGTCTCTGTCTCTGTCTCTGTCTCTCTCTCTGTCTCTGTCTCTGTCTCTGTCTCTGTCTCTGTCTCTGTCTCTGTCTCTCTCTCTGTCTCTGTCTCTGTCTCTGTCTCTGTCTCTGTCTCTGTCTCTCTCTCTCTCTCTGTCTCTGTCTCTGTCTCTGTCTCTGTCTCTGTCTCTGTCTCTGTCTCTGTCTCTGTCTCTGTCTCTGTCTCTGTCTCTGTCTCTCTGTCTCTCTGTCTCTGTCTCTGTCTCTGTCTCTGTCTCTGTCTCTGTCTCTGTCTCTGTCTCTGTCTCTGTCTCTGTCTCTGTCTCTGTCTCTCTCTCTCTCTCTCTCTCTCTCTCTCTCTGTCTCTCTGTCTCTCTGTCTCTCTCTCTCTCTCTCTCTCTCTCTCTCTCTCTCTCTCTCTGTCTCTATCTCTCTCTCTCTCTCTCTCTCTCCCCCTCTCTCTCCTCTCTCTTTGTGTGTTTTGCACTCTCACCATCTTTGGACATTTGTTATAGATCGAGAAATAGAGAAGTATGACTTCTTTATGTTGGTGCGATATTTCCTCCAGGTTTCATGCACGTTATGAGACAGGCATGATTAAATTGCAAGTGTGTGTGTGTGCTATGACTCATGCTTCTGCAATATGTAATAAATGTTTTTTTGTTCTCATATTCTCTCTGAGGGTGGCACACTCCTGGAGGTGGGGTGAGGGGTACGCATAGCATGAATCAGCCTTTATGCCCACATCAAAGCCCCAGGTGTTTTATTTATAGAGGGGAAAAAAGTACATTAACGCCTCTGCAAAGTATTTGGTAAGATTTATCACTTCATACTCTTGTTGGCTTCCTCCCCACTACTCACTTGGGCTGTAGAAGTTGGTGTATTCCGTTGTTGTGTGTGTGTTGTTGCAGAGTGTACTGTAAACCGTCTGTCTCTGTGGTGGCTGTGTTTCATCCCTTCGCTCGCACAGTAGCCTCCGTATCCACACTGTGACATAGCCATCCCTCCATGGCTCTGCTGTCATGGCATTTATAATTCAGTGTTATCAATAAAAGATGGACGGCATTAACTTTTCATCAGACGCTGCAGTGCTGCTGGCTTCCAATGAGCTCTTTGTGCAGGGAGGACTTTAGTGTAAAAGTTTGCTGCTCTCTGTTCTAGGCATCATTTGGGTATTTGTATAACCTTGATGATCTTTGATCCTCACACATGTTTCTAGAAGCCCATTCCGTGTGATCTTATATTCTGTACTCTTCTAGAGATCACACTATCTCTACCACCTCCTCTCTCTCCAAAGCCTTTATAATGAGCTTTGCTGAGAGTCACATTCACGCAAGTTTTTCCCGTGCTTCTAAATGTCTAAATGGCAAAATTCCCACTTTCGTTTCTGATGCGGCTGAATCAGCATTGCTGCCTCACCGTTCGTTCACTTAGTGCAAAGAGCTGATCTGTGCAGCTTTCTGTCTTAAGTATCAGAAACAGTGTTAAATCACCGCAGCCGATGGAAACAACATTCCGTACCTTGGCGTCTATGAAAGCACACAAAACCATCATGCCGTCTGTCTGACCTAGGGAGGGACTGGCGTGGCTGCAATCAGCTGTTTCATGATCACTGTCACTCGATCCTGTAGGTTTACACTCTATAACATACGACGAATTAGACCGTTCCTCACCCAGGAATCAGCCCAGCTCCTAATCCAGACAACAGTCTTGTCAAAACTCGACTATTGTAACTCCCTCCTTACTGGCCTACCAGCATGTGCACTTAAGCCTCTCCAGCTGATCCAAAATGCCGCAGCTCGCTTGGTCTTCAACCAGCCAAAATTCTCACATGTCTCCCCCCTGCTCCGCTCCCTCCACTGGCTCCCGGTCGCTGCCCACACAGAATACAAAACTCTGATGCTGGCATTCAAAGCAACCAAAGGCATGGCTCCCCCATATCTTGCAAGTATGATTGAACCCTACAAACCCTCCCGCGCACTCAGATCAGCCAACGCAGGGAAGCTGGAAGTACCCTCACTAAAAACGCCGGGACAACGCTCCACACGTCCCAAACTCTTCTCCCTTCTGGCTCCAAAACTGTGGAATGCACTTCCCATTGCAGTCAGAACTGCAGCATCACTCCCAATCTTCCGCCGTAGTCTGAAAACGCACCTTTTTAGACTCCATCATGGCCCATAGCACTTACCCTACCCCCTTAGATAGCATTTCTGTAGACTTAGATAGCATCTGATACAGACTTATAGCATGTTATGATTGTAGACGGCACTATAATTGCATTGTATATAGTCATAGCACGCCATAGTACATATGTATAGCATAGTAGTATATATATATAGTTTATATGTATAGTCTCATAATATAGATATTCCACTGTTACTTTCTTAGCTTACGCATGTTTCATGATAAATGCTTTTTTGTGATGAATTCCCATGCTTTTTGTTCCTGCTTAATGTAAGTCGCTCTGGATTAAGAGCGTCTGCTAAATGCCTACATTGTAAATTGTATCATCAGTTTCCGATTCTGCAGTATTACACAGTATCCTCGTCAAGGGAGGTGTTGTTTCTGCTGGAAACACGTTTACTACTTTATATTGTCAATGTGGCGTTTGCCACCCGTAGAGAGGAACAATATGAATAGATAAAAGAGAACAAAAACAGAAGGAGCGTATGAGTCAGCTGATACAAGACTGTAAATCCAATTATTTTCCTATCAAGAGGGAGAAGAGGCCTCATGGGGGGGGGGGAGGGTATCAGGAAATATCCACTGCTTTGATTTATACTTGGTTGTGCATCGTGTCGCAGATCTACAAGATCACAACGCATTGCACTGCGACGCGTTGTGAGCTTTCAGATCTGCTGTTCCATGAAGTATGACGGGCCCTTTAGCATGCACGACATTCACACAGTTGACTATAGATAGATGTGTACAATGTGTGAGAAATGTTGCTGGATGGATATTGTAAATTCATGGCTATATTAAGCACACTTCCTTCATCTGTTCTGCCAACATCAGCTTCTTGCACAACTGTTCAACAGGAAGTACCTTCTCTTACCGCAGAACCATTCTGAAAGAGGAATCTACTCCAAAGAAGGAAGCACTCGTGGTAGACAGTCTTCATTTGAACACAGAGAATTTATTCTTCACATGTCCCTAAAATTAATGTCCTAGACGAATTTTTTGATACTTGCAGGAGAATACTGTTTTGGAGACAGACTTGGTTAAGTATTTTGACTTCCTTCAACGAGGGTTTGTATGTTTTTGTTTTCTTATTTTCTCCCTGTGGCTTTCCTTGCGGCTGGTACCTTGTTTTCAACCCATGCGAGTCATGAGAGGGATGGGGAATTTGAGAGGGGTGGGGTGGGGGTGTTGGGGATGAGAGAAAGATGCCGGGAGAATTTCAAACAGCTCACCACTGAGGGTCAGAGCTCATGTATTCCTGAGGGGAAACAACCGCATGCCCTGCAGAGAAGAGCAGGAATTAAACCAGAGCAAACACAGCTTGTGTGTGTGTGTGTGTGTGTGTGTGTGTGTGTGTGTGTGTGGGGGGGTGTGGGGGTGTGGGTGTGGGTGTGTGTGGGTGCATGTGCATGTGCATGTACGCACACACGTATATCTATGTTCCCTCCCACTTTGTATGCATGGCATTTGAGGGCATGTGCGTGCATATGCGTGTGCATGTGTTAGTGCGTGCTGATGTGCGTGGGTATATGTGTTCACTTCTTATCTGCATGCGCACATAAGATAAGATTTTAAGGAGGAAGGGCATGAGGGAGTGAGAGCAATGGGGAGGACCTAACCCAGTGACATATAGCTGCCTACAACCCAGACCAGAGAGGAACAGCAAGGCTCTGTGTCAGACAGGGGAACTCATTTTATTCGGGCATGGCGTGAATGCTCACACTCACCTCATCTGCAGTGAGTGTGCCTGGAGATACGTACGTTCCACGCGGCTTGGGTTCCTTTGCCATTAGCAAGCTGATTAAAGAGGTAACGATTATTACTCTTGTCACCTTCCCTCAAATTTCCATGTGCTTATCAGCTACTCTATGCACATGCACACACCTCGGTGCGTGGTGTTGTTATGATGATAAATGACACGGTGAGGTTGTTGTTAAGCAGTGTGCTGCACTCTCCCAGCTGAAGGAGTCTGCAGACGGGCTGTTGTTGTCATCTTCTAGGATTTACTCTGAGAGCTGCACTCTTCCTGTGGTGCACACGCACACACACGCACACACACACGCACACACGCACACACTCACAACGTGAATATTGAATACTCCCAGAAGTACCTCCCAGTCTTGGCTGCTCTGATTATGTGATATATTTTTTTTTATTGTTGTTTTAATTAGTTTTTCATACACTTCTGTGTGCTCCTAGAGTACATGATGAGATGTACCCAATAAATACCTTTTGAATTCTGAATCCTGAAGGTTTTGTGTCAGACCTCACTGAATGATAATGAGATGAAAGTTAACAAATACAAATACTTTCATTTTACAATTATGATTTACTATTAAAAGATGTTACGTGTGTAGACTTATTTCACAGTTACAACTAGCGTTACAATCTTTTTATTTTCGTATTGTTTTTATTGTCATTGCCGGGGTAGACAATACATTTTATACACAAGCACAGCATAGCATCATTCGGTTATCAGTACAAAGTTCACATTGTCTCCCCAAGGAGACAGCAGCAACATTAAAAGTAACACATTTGAAAAATAATAATAATCATAAATAATAATACTAACAATAATAATAATAAAGTGAAGAAATGTAAACATGAAAGACAACATCTGATCGAGTAGTTCAGTCAACGGACATTAAAAATCACACCAGTGTGAACCAAGTGGTGCAACTCCCGTCTATTGGTTCTCTGTATCGTTCCAATTTGTATCGTTCCAATTTCTTCTCTGTATCGTTCCAATTTCTTCTCTGTATCGTTTGCGTCCAGCAGGTGGCAGCCATGTCACATACTTCTCTCGTTCCAATTTCACACATGCGCACACCACTCATGCTCATGGTTACAGGTACACACACAGGTACACAGGTACACGGTCATTGCAAGCTGGATGTAGAAGTGGTTGCACCACTTAAAAATAAGAAAGAACAGGAAAGATGGGAAGGGGGGGGGGGGTCCATCAATCAAAGAGAATGATAAATAGTATATGCGAGTTACAGAACGTACCATACATATTTTTATAAATACTGTCACAGTGGCCCAGGCCGTAGCGTAACGGTCTGGGCACCGGACTGGTGATCCAGTCGCGGTGTGCCGCGGGTTCGACTCCCGGACCCGACACGGCCTTTACCGCATGTCATCCCCCCATCTCTCTCCCGTTTCCTGTCAGCCTACTGTCTGTCCCTTAAAAAATCAATAAAAGGCGTAAGCCGCAAAAAAAATATCTTAAAAAAAAAAAAAAAAATACTGTCACAGTGCGCATCTACCCACATATTGTACAATCATATCACATTAAACATTCATAATCTCTTTGTAGAAATATATCTTGGTAATGTTAAATCTCGATGCGTGCGAAGGGCGTCCATTTCTTAATAAATTGCTCATTTCGTAGCCTCACCAAATAAGTAATTTCTTCCATGTCTCTAATTTCTTTTACTTTATTCAGCCATTGTTCGTGGGTTGGAGGGTGTTTTCATAGCCAATTTATTTTGATAGTCTTTTTGGCAATACCTGGAGGAGGTACACCTTTTTCCTACCTTCAAACCCAGTCGGCACTACTCCTAGAATAGCTGTCAAACACTCTCATTAAAAACATTATTCCAGAATTGTTACAATCCTTTTATTTAGCTTCAAACAATATCATGAAGTTGAGGAACCTTTTTATTTTCAAAAGACTAGAGGAGGAATCATTTACTGTGAAACTGTTTATATCATGACACTTGTCAACCCCTTGTTGTTACTACCTTGTTTGTTGAGATTACTTTAGTTCAGTTCAAACAACTTTATCTATATATTGGCACAATGTTAACTAATGACACTTTCCATGTTATATATTATTATAGAGGAGCATAGTATTGAACCACTTAAACACTATATAATTTGTTGACCGGGCTCCTCAGATGTCTATAGGTTCCCTTCTTTCTTCCCTCTACATTAAATCTCTTGAATTCATTCTTCATTGAATTCGCCCATTTTTGCCAAACGTTCGAATGTTACATACGGACGTTAGTCCGACATATGTGGCCGGTTAAGACTCACCGTGGCTTCTGCGTGCAGAGTTTGGGGTAGGGTGTCGGACTATTGCGTGTCGGACTGTTAAGATGTCGGACTAAAGATATGCATCCTAGGGTTCATGTGGGTAATTTACAGAGAGCCAACAATTCCCCGATGACCAAGCACTGGTGACAGCACTGACAGCAGCATGGAAAAACTCCCCTTCAATGGGAAGAAACCTTGAACCTAGCTGGCTGGGGAGAGAGAGAGAGAGAGACAGAGAAAGGGAGAGAGAGAGACGGTCTACAATCTACATTATCAAGCGAGTGCTTCTCTCTGTTTGTAGTGAGACGGTTGCCATGGCAAACTCAGTGGGGCTATGCTGGGAATGAGTTGCAGTTATTCTTGTATTAAGGTAAATAGGTCGGCAGTATAATTTTTTGCAAATAGCATGCAGACATTAAGAGAAGTATGGTTGTCTTGACATTAATCTTTTTTATTAAACATACACAGGGTGGGCAGAATTGGCAATTATCTGCACACTTAGAGGCAATTTACTCTCATGGAACATGTAAAGTGTGCGTGCCTTCCTGGTGATAGTGTCACATTAACATTGTGCTGTTTCATATTATTCTGTTGTGCACAATAACATGAAGCAGCTCTCTCGATTCACTTTCTTCTGAAGCTGTATTTTTGTTCTACAGATCTTTGCCTGTTGAACCATCCCTATCATATTCAGGACAATCTTAGACTTCCCTCTCTGCCTCTATCTCTCTGTCTCTCCAATGTTTCTATCTCCCTGTTCAGTGACCCATGTCCTTGTTACCCCTCATCGCATCCTCTCTACCTTCCCTCCCCCCCTCTTCATCAATGGGGAAGAGGTAGAAAGAGTTTCCTCCTTCCGGTTCCTCGGGACCACCATTCATGAATCCTTATCATGGGATCTTAACACCAGTCTCATAATAGGTCAATCACACCAGCGTCTCTATTTCTTGCGGCAGCTTAAGAAGTTTAAAGTCAGCCAAGCAGCCATGACTCACTTCTACAGGGCCACTATTGAAAGTGTTCTCACCTTCTCCATGCTTGTCTGGTTTGGTCACACAACCTCTCAAGACAAATCAAAGCTGGAAAGAGTAGTACGTCGCGCAGCAAAAAACATAGGATGCAGCCTCCCTACACTTTCCTCACTCTATTCCACCAGAATAATTAGGAAGGCAAATAAAATCATTGCAGACAACTCCCATCCTGCACATCACCTCTTCAATCTCCTCCCATCAGGCAGGAGATATAGAAGTATCCAGAGCTCAACATGTCGCTTCAGAGACAGCACTTACCCCGTAGCCATTAGACATCTGAACTCATAGATATATGCAGATAGCACTTTAAAAAAAACTGAATGTAATTTCCTATGCTGCTGGTTTTTGTATTGTACTGTCCTTCTTATTTGTGTATCTATGGTTGTCTGTATATGTTGAGTATGAACCAAGACAAATTCCTATCAACTTGTTGACATGGCAAATAAATTATTGAATCTTGAATCTACCTTGTGTTTCTCTCCTTGACCTCTGACCTCCAGCTCATCCCCTCATCTCTCTCCAGGGGTGGTGAGGTCTGTCTTGGCCCCTGGCCCAGGTCCATTAGCCCCAGCCTGGCAGCCTTGTGCTCATCACCAGAGATCATTACACCCAGGCAATGACACCGGTCTAATGCATCATTAATGATTGATTAACGAGCTGATCTCAGACCAAATGGGAGCATTTGTACGGAAGAGCACCCTGTAATGGCCCTGCAAGGCTTGCATCTGCTATTTTTCATTGTGTGTGTGTGTGTGTGTGTGTGTGTGTGTGTGTGTGTGTGTGTGTGTGTGTGTGTGTGTGTGTGTGAGTGTGAGTGTGAGTGTGAGTGTGAGTGTGAGTGTGAGTGTGAGTGTGAGTGTGAGTGTGAGTGTGAGTGTGAGTGTGAGTGTGAGTGTGAGAGAGAGAGAGAGAGAGAGAGAGAGAGAGAGAGCAGATGAAAGACTCCTATACAACAGATAGGCCTGTCATAGGCCTGTGTATACAACACTAAAAGACCTCTTAGTGCCCTCCGTGTTCTGGGTGCGCTCCAAGTTCATTTGTCTACGTCCACACACGATGGGACAAACAAATACCAATTTATTTATATAGCGTGTAACTTGAATGAGTAAAACAAAAAATCTTTAGCTATATTAAATTTGTAATTTGCACTTTGACCTACTCTTTTATGCCTATTGAGTTTGAATGTATCTATCTATCTATCTATCTATCTATCTATTTAATTCATTCTATTCTTTTATTTATCTTTAAATGCCTTTCTATGCCTTATGTAAAGCATTTTGCAATACAAACAAACTCGCCTTGGCCCTTGCCACGCAGTATGAGTAATTGAGTATGCTAATGTTTCTGTCCTTTCTTACCATCATCTTCTTTAGCTACGTAAACTACTGTATAGCCGTGTATACATACCGCATTCTTACACACTTTCACAGTTGTATTGACATTGAGGATTTGACTGTATATTGTTGTGTGTTGTGTTTTTATCTCCCAGGTTGAAGTGTGTGAGCTGCAGGCAGACGAAGAGGAGGTCGCTGCAGGCTGTAGAGTGATGGCAGGGTGGGGGCCGGGGGCCCTGCTGCTGGTCCTGGTATCCCTCGTCCTCCCGTTGGCCCAGGGCTCCGGCTATCTGTCTGGGCATCGCCTCAGGTCTCGCCTACAGAGGGACCGCCATATCCGCAATGTCCGTCCCAACATCATCCTCATTCTCACCGATGATCAAGATATGGAGCTAGGTGGGCATCTCTTTTCTCTCTTTTCATGCTGTGTGCGTGTGAGTGTGCGTGTGTGCGTGCGTGCGTGTTTCCAATAAAATAACCATAATGAAAATGATCCCTGATATTGTGTTCATAAAGCATGAACAAAGAAAGATCTTGAATATTGAGATAAGTCGATAATTGTACCTGCACTATACCTGTATGGAACAAGTCTTCTTACACTGACCGACGATCAGCCCTTAGTGACACTGTCTGACACATACACAGACACATTTTGTATTTTATTGAAAACTTGGCACACCCTTTGGGTGAAAGTGAAATTGTTTTTGGGTCTGTGTAGTTTAGAGGCCCCTCGATTTGTGATTAAAATGGGGTAGATTGGACACTGCGTTAATGAAGGCATTTTTTGCAAAGCGGGCCTCTTCTAATAGTAGCCATCCAGAATGTAATCTGGAAAATCTGACTGATACATCTTGATCACTTGACTCCAGAGATAATATATTTGACACAATTGCGCCGTCTGACATATACGCAGACATTATCCACATTACGTTGCGACAGTAAGGGTGAAATGTGTTTACTGGTGTTAAAATGTAGACCTCATTTTCCTATATTTTGATTGATTTCTAATAAGAAGCTTACACCATCCTGATACAATACAACATAACAACCGCGTAGCTCTGGTCCGTAAAGTACCGTTTAGACGTGTGGTGGGGGGCTCAGAGTGCGTCCACTAAGGAAAGTAGGCTTTCTAATGACACAACCCGCCTTTGTTTTGGTGAGTAGCAAAAACGTTCTTTTTATTTACGCTAAAGACGAGAGGCTGGTCTGCATTTATGCGAGCGGTGGAAGTCGAGAGTAACATAGCTCTAAATGCAACGCATTAGAGCTATGGACCAGAGATTACAACCGTGTATTGAATTCACATACAGTAGGTAGGTAAAATATTTTATCACCCATACTGGGTGATAAAACGCTTGTGGATTCATTGTAAAAGATGAAGTAATTGGAAGAGGGTTCCTCTAAATACCTGGTTTAAAGAATATAAAGACGAAAGGGTACTATACAGTCCTCCAAGAATATGTTAAACTTAAATGGGAAAAGGAGGCAGTCATTGTTCTAACAGAGGATGAATGGCTGTATATATGTGTAATGTAGCCAGTAGCCACCACTTCTAGCTCTGGCCTTTGGATAGCGTTTTAATGGACAAACATGATTAGGTTCCTTATTACTCAGAGAAGAAAGTACTTACAGATACAGAATGGTATACACCGGACTCAGGTTATTGCAGAAAATGCAATAATTACATATTCTGGGATTGTCCAGCAATCCAAATTTACTGGCTATAGAGATTGTATCAGATATCAACTCAATAATGGAAATGCTTGTCAGAAATATAATCGAAAAGTACACTGGATAGTACTGTCAAAAGATATAAGCTAATTTAGATCTAATAGCGTTACAATGAGGAGGATGAGTCCATAATGGGGCATGTTTGATGAATTGAACAATGTGGACCCTGTTGTAAACAAGTGTAATGCTTAATTGGGTCGTCCACTCACAGTTGACAGTCTTTGTATTGAGTTTGTGCTTAAAATGTTATTTATTTTCACCTGGTTAGTTTCCACATCCCATTCATTTATGATTTCTCCATAGACATTTCAGAAAATCCTTATATTAAGAATTTTAAGCCAAGAACCAATCTATCTATGATTACAATATTCCAACACATTTTGATTCGCGTGCAAGCTTAACCAATGCAATGGTAGATATTTGGCACTGTAAAATTAAGAATTGGATTCAATTGTGGTCAGATATTATGTTTTTTTATCGTTACAAAGATAGTAAAATGAGGGTCAGATTTGGAGCCATTATCAGAAATAAACCACTGCATCTCACTAAATCTAAATTGCATACCAATACGGTGAGAATCATTAAATCAATATTGACTTGCAAAAAATAGCATGTACTTACTATCACTATAGTATCACCATTAGTCACTATGTGAATGCATGTTAGAGATGACAAGTCAGAGGTTAGAAATTCTGTCAGAACCAACAAACATCGCATGGATGCACCTGGGATGTATCCTCAGTGATAAGGTCATCGGGTTTCGGGTCTCACAACATCATACCCCTCATAGCCCCTTACGTGGGCTGTTGGTCCTCCTCCTCACGGAAGACACAGTCTGGGGCACCAAACCATACTGCTCCCGGGTGCCATCTACATTCCGGCTGTCACCCGTCTCTCCAGTGGTCACCACTCACCACTCACCAGACTATACCCGGTTGTCACATAGTCTATTCCTATGAGTCACTGACTATAAATAGTCTAAGAACGAACAAATATCGCATGGATGGACCTGGGACGTATCCTCAGTGATGTATCTCAAGGTCATCAGGGTTTCGGGTCTCGCAAAATACCCCTCAATCAGGTGACCCAGCGGGGGTGATCAAGTCCTGACTTACGTCCCAGTAGCTACCCACTATGAATGAATGAATAGTTTATTTCAATCTTTCAGAGAGACATTTTTTTTACTACTTTTTTACTACTCTGCCGGGACTGGGAGGTCTGGCGTGTGGAAGGACTAGGCTCTGTGGGTTGACTCCTGTTCGGTCCCCTCCTGCTCTCAACAGGTGCAGCCAGGACCTGTGCGTTGCACCAGACAGAGTCCCAGCACCAGACACTTCATTCAGGAGTGTCGGATTCTTGAGCCACAATGGTTCCGCAGGCTCCACCGGGGCCAACGGTGCTGCAGGCTCTGCTTGCGGCTTGAATGGCCCTCCTAAAGGTCTCACGGAAGACCCACATACAGTAGTACTATGTAAGCATGTTACATACAGCTGCCAAACCAGTGGTCATAGTTTGTCACTATAATGTGGTGGTGACATTTACATAGAAATTACCATACGACTGTACGACTATATGCCTCTCACTGTAAATGTCAACAAGAATAGAGCCATAAAATGTGTAATATACATGCGCTGTATATACATACTGTATAGTGTATACTATATATTATAAAAAAATCACACCCGTGTGAAGTGAGGGGCGCTCATCATCATCGTACATCATCATCAAGAATGGTGGTCTCGGCCTGGGCCATGGCTCAGCGGTCCAGGCACCTTGGCTGGTAATCCATGCAGTCTGGCAGTGTGCCGCGGGTTCGACTCCCGATCCCGACGGCCTTTACTGCATGTCTTCCCCCCATCTCTCTCCCCATTTCCTGTCAGCCTACTGTCTGTCCGTCCATAAAAAATATAAAATAAAAGCGAAAGCCACAAAAAAAAGAATGGTGGTCTCTTATTGGCCAAGCGTTCCCACCAACGTGATTGGTTAGCCGATTTGCTCGTCTACATATGACGTATATTTCCCCTTCATTGTCAATGGTGTTTAATGTTTTGATGATTAATTTACGTCATATTTGGTGGAAATTTGACCTAATTTCTCCTTTCATTGTCAATGGCAAATATTGAGACGTGTGAGGACAAAAGCTTTATAAAGGAGGGGCTAGCGCCCCTCAAAAATCACTCCTGTGTGAAGTGAGGGGCGCTCTTGTCATCGCACAGATTTACGTCATATTTGGCGGACATTTGACCTAATTTCTCCTTTCATTGTCAGTGGCAAATATTGAGACATATGGGGACAAAAGCTGTATATAGGAGCGCGGGCATCATACAATTTACAATTTTCCATTTACAATTTAGGCATTTAGCAGACGCTCTTAATCCAGAGCGACTGTATAGACCCTATATGGCGTAAAATTGTCCATTCATTGTCAATGGGAATTTAATGTTTGTGGAGGACAAAGTTTGTGCACATACACCAAAAGCTGGACAATGTGGACATAGGCGAACCTCATTAAAAATCTTGGACATTTCATTATAGCCAACAAGACATTAGTGAGGACCAATTACTTGTATATGAAGATGGGTTGAAAATGAGTGAAGTCGTCCTTTAAGTGGGTAAAGAATATATCATGTGTTTTTCTTTGTTCACAGCTAAGACCATATATCATCCGTTAACATTTTGCCGTAAATGGCTTTATTTTTTAAAGTTCACAGTTTTTGGAAAATGTTGTCAAATGTAAACTCAAAATTACCTGAATAATTTTGCCAATGTATCAATGTTTGAATTTGGTCCTTTTCCAATAATGTAATTACTGCATTAGAATAAAACATTCATATATATTCATACACCTCTAATACTAAGCATGTGTTGTATGGAGAATATAGGTTGCTACCTTCAGGAAGGAGATATGGTGTACCAGCATACAATAAGGTCAGACTAAAGAGGTCCTTTGTCTACCAGTCGACCTTGAGGCTTAATCAGGAGTTGTAGTAGCCACAGGATAATCTAAGCGGTGGATATTGCTCATGTCTCTATGTATGTAAATTGTCTTGTTATTTGTGTTTTGTATATGTGTTTCTGCATACTTGGCTGCTGTGTCGCAAGACAAATTTCAGTGTGAACTGACAATAAAGTACTATATCCTATCATATACGCATTGGTAAGATGAGGGGGGTGGTGGGTGGTTACGGCTGGTGGATGGACGACTGTGGAGATGAATGTGTACATGCAATATGGTGGTTATGGATATCCTGTCCATCCGTGTCGAACTGCTTCAGCTCGTAAAAGGTCAACCTAATGCTGCCTTTCACTCCATTAACCCCTCTGGCTCGCTCAGAGTCATACTCCCCTGTGCCAGCTCTGCTGGCATGAAATGAGAGCGGCCTGTGGCATCCATTGTCTGGGTGCCAAACGCTGGCCATCTCCCTACCCGCTTAAGCCCTTCAACGGCGTATTGGGGCTGGAGTGGCTGCATAATGGGCCTTGGTGACACCCTTTGTCCTCCTGTGATCACTAGTGAGGAGACTCGCATTGAAAAGCAGGAATTTATGGTCAAGCATCTGTTTCCCCAAACAATCGCCATCAACACTGAAAGACCTTTAGTACACATGAATTCAAATGCGCTACACTTTGCCCAGAAGATTTATTCTTTCGATTCCCCCCCCCCCCCTCCTTTACTCTCTCTCTCGTCACCTCGCTTCTTTTCTTCTCTTCATTCCTCACTTCCCTATCTCGTGTTCCACACTTCTATTTTACCCATTTTTACTGTCCTTCTTATGTCTTCTTTTTACCCTCCTGCCACTTTTACTTAAATTTGTCTCGCTCACATCTCTTACGCCTCTTCCTCTCTGCACACGTCCCTCTGCTCTCTCCTGTCTCTTATTATATTATGCATTCTGCACGTCTCTCTCGCAGGCTCAATGCAGGCCATGAACAAGACACGGCGTATCATGGAGAAGGGGGGCACGCATTTCTCCAACGCCTTCTCCACCACGCCCATGTGCTGCCCCTCACGCTCCTCCATCCTGACGGGGAAGTACGTGCACAACCACCACACCTTCACCAACAACGAGAACTGCTCGTCGCCCTCGTGGCAAGCCCACCATGAGCCATACACGTTTGCAGTGCACCTCAACAACTCCGGCTACAGGACAGGTCAGTGAGTGCATGTGGTGATGTTTTCCCTACCATTTCTTGGATCACCGACCAAGCGTCACAAGCAGATGCCCCATATGGACCCAAGTTTGCATGTAAATTACTTGCAAGATCTCACTAATTTCAACTAGTATGCAATGCATGCTCATGCATGATTTGATGTTAAAGCGGCCCTGAAATAGAACTGTTGGGGCTGTGGCCCCCTGGTGGTATACTCCAGGCATGTTTTTTTCAGTGGGTCTATAAAAGACATCACCACTGTGACAGATGTCAGCACTGATTTAACCCATTCTGACCTGAGATCAGATTCATACGAGGTTTCCGCCGGACACACACTGGTCTGATGAACCCATTCTGACCTGAGATCAGATTCTAAAAATGTCAGTCGCTCTTCGATTTTTCAAAAATAGCAGACCTACAAGCTCGTATCGCGCCACTCGGTGGCGCGATATGAGCTTGTAGATCTGCTATTTTTAAATAGCTAAAGCATAACATGATGCTGAAACCAAAATGGGTGCCCGGTCAGAATGGGTTAAGCTACTTTTTCCTCACTCCTTAACCAGCCAAATACTTTACTCACCACTTGCTATGTCTCTCTCAGCATTTTTTGGGAAGTATCTGAACGAGTACAATGGCTCCTATGTGCCTCCCGGCTGGAGAGAATGGGTGGCACTGGTTAAGAACTCCCGCTTCTACAACTACACCCTCAGCAGGAATGGAGTCCGAGAGAAGCATGGCAATGACTACCCAAAGGTCTCACACTCTTATGTATAGCGAGTTTACAAAACACACAAGACTTGCACAAGAGAATTGTTAGTTGTGGGTCAATTATATCTGAAAACATTTAGTTGACTCATTCGTCATTTCACAGATAATGAGCAGTGAAGTAAAAATGTCTTAATGGAGAATTATTTGAGGCACACATACGGTATGTGGGGGCATGGCCACATGTGAATAAAAAAGAAAGTACGCACATCTCTAAAAAAATACTTTCAGGTGCTTAACAAAAAGATACGTACAGGAGAAGGATGTAGTCTGCAGAATGTTTCTTGTTATTCAGAAGGATGACAACATTTCGACCCCCTATGAGTCGTCCTCAGGTATGACAGGTATACCTGATGAAGACCCATAGGGGGTCGAAACGTTGTCATCCTTCTAAATAAAATTCCCGTGGGAGCTACAAAACACTGTGCGGACAACATCTCCTTCATGGCCAAATGTGTCCTTGTCTTGGAGGTACAAACAACAGGTATCAGCAGTGCGTTTGTGAGACAGATCATATACAACACAAAACTATGGTAGACCGTAGTATGACAGGAAATGGGGGAAGAGAAGGGCGTGACACGCAGCAAAGGTCGTCGGGATCGGGAGTCGGGACTCACACCCGTGACACGCTGTCGGGCTGGATTACCAGCCTAGATGCCCGGACCGCTAACAAGACGCAACTTAGTTTGCACCTCCAACACATGTCAATTCCCTTCCTCTATTTGCACGTACTAACAAGGGTCACTGTAGCTAAAATAATGAAAGTGATTTCTTTCTACTAAATCCATACATCCTCGCTCCGTAGGACTATCTGACAGACGTCATAACCAACGACAGCATCAACTATTTCCGCATGTCGAAGAGGATGTACCCCCATCGACCTGTCATGATGGTCCTGAGCCACGCTGCCCCGCATGGTCCGGAGGATTCAGCGCCCCAGTACAGCTCTGCCTTCTCCAATGCCTCACAGCATATGTAAGAGCCCCATTTTAAAACGGCACGTTAAGCACATGTTCAGATGATTGTACCAAGCTGACCTCCAATAGAAATGAGATATCCTAACTAACCTTATTGAAACTGGCTGGGGTAAATCAAGGATAAATTAATAATTGAAAAACAGTGTAAGTGCTGTCTTGGCTAACTACTTACCCTCTCTGTATGTGCAATCATGCTCACTTTCATTTGACCCAAAAATGACACAAATTCCGTAATCTCACATCCATCTTTTCTTCCTCTGCCTGCCCTGTACTTCCATGCTTTTGGCAGAATAACCGTCCTTCACCCTCAACAGTGTATAGCGCTCTGGTTTATTTGCCCTTACGTTTTGCATGCCATTAGTTTGACCATAGTAATGAGATTTGGTCATTTGCATCATTTTGTCAGGCATGCTTAAATATATGCACAATTGATGCCAGGCATGTATACATAATGAATACAAACATGCACATGCACATGCACATGCACATGCACATGCACATGCACATGCACATGCACACACACACACACACACACACACACACACACACACACACACACACACACACACACACACACACAGGCAAAATGCTCCAGCCTTTGTCTCCCTGATTCTGCATGCACCTGCATGCTGCTGGCTAATGGCAGCTGTCCTATTGGCCTCCAGATACAGACCCAATAGGCCTTTAATGAGCCAGCATCCCTCCACCCCTTTCCCTGCACTGACTAAATCAACCAGCATCATTAACCTACGCCATGCAACCTTTATGCAATATGCATAGACAAGTCTAGAGAAGATACACTCCACTGTCTTTGCAGTCACTTTTAATTGCTTCTTTGGCTATAAATGTACTCCCTCTTGTTTGAATTTTTTAGAGAGTCCTCTTGGGCAATTTCTCTCCTTCACTTTTCTTCTTTCGCCCCCCATATCCATGACATGGTGATAAAAAGGCAGCCCTTCCAGAGGTGAACTTTCTTCCCACCTCAGCAGACGCGTCAGGCACTACATTTGAGTAGAGGGGGGGGGGGGGTTCCTGTGAGAAATTAGCATTTCTTAAAAGTCCAAAATCGATCCACTTTAAACGTTAGATATGTTTGCCTCTAATAAGATCTCATTAGATATTTAGCAGTGTTTATTTTGAAATAATTAAGGTTCCATATGGCCTGGAGTTAAATATTGATTATACCGTCCTTGCTGCAAGCTCGCCGAGCATATTGATTGCATTTCTTCGCATTTTATATGGTTTATATAACCTCCAGTCCTGTGTTACATAAACAGTTTTCTGGCTACTTAGGAAAGAGTAGCAGACGTGACATCTGCAACCACTGGCTGAGCTTACTGTTGTGCGCATAACCACACACATTACATATGCACACTGCATCCATAATACTCCAATCCAATCTCCAGTACAAGTAAAACAATGCAGAGTGAAAACAACTGCAATGCAAAAATGCATGGAGGGGGTCAATGCAATACAAACTGAGCACCCAACTCCGCCGCAGTGTTCTTTCATATGTAAATGAACAGACATGAAATGTGGTGGTCTCCTCTGTGTCAAGGCTTGCTATTACACTCCAAACTCCTGAGTGTAAAATAGACCCTCACTCTGAGAGTGAATTGAACACTCAAGATTTTGCAGTATGTGTGTATATATATATATATATATATATATATATATATATATATATACAGCCTTCCCATATTTTACTCTTTCAGAACTCCCAGCTACAACTATGCCCCGAACCCAGACAAGCATTGGATCCTGCGTTACACTGGTGCAATGAAGCCTGTCCACATGCAGTTCACTAATATGCTGATGCGCAGGCGGATGCAGACGCTGTTGTCTGTGGATGACAGTGTGGAGAAGGTGGGTGGACAAGCCCTTAGAGACAGACGCATACACATCCAGACTCTTAACACACACACACACACACACACACACACACACACACACACACACACACACACACACACACACACACACACACACACACACACACACACACACGCTGACTCCCAAGTCCTAAGAGAACTGTGCTCATTCCTCCGACTGTTACTACTGCTTAACCCATTCTGAACGGGCACCCATTTTGGTGTCAGCATCGTGTTATGCTTTAGCTATTTAAAAATAGCAGATCTACAAGCTCATATCGCGCCACCGAGTGGCGCGATACGAGCTTGTAGGTCTGCTATTTTTGAAAAATCGTGAAAATGTGCCTCAAATTTGGAATATCTTTTTTCAGAATGAACGTTTTTAACTCAAATCTTTGCTTCTGGAGAGGTCCCTGGAACAACATATTTTCAGATGGGGGTCTCGGAGGCCAATTACATATCATTTTTGGGGTCCTTGACATGAAATATTGAGTGATATAGGCCTAGAAACATAGGTATTTCAGAAAACTGTCAGGATTTAGAAGGCTTTTTTTATTTCGATGTCAGGCCTAAATGGGTTAATGTATTCACTGACACACTTGCTAAATGTTTCACCCCTGTCCTGTTCTATAAAACTTGCATGGGGGACTTCAATGATCAAACATGGTTTTCTACTTTTTCCATCACTGTTGAAAAAAATGAAGAATCTCTGAGAACTGATTGAGCTGCTCTGATGTTTAGGTGTATAACATGCTGGTGGAGACGGGAGAACTCGACAACACGTACATCATCTACACCTCAGACCATGGCTACCACATTGGACAGTTTGGTTTGGTCAAGGGCAAATCAATGCCCTACGAGTTCGACATCCGCGTGCCCTTCTATGTGCGGGGGCCCAACGTGGAGTCAGGGACAACGTGAGTGACTGCATGTTCCTATTAGAAAATGTAACATTGAGTATGTTACAATCAGGGAGTAGGTATAGGACAACGGTTATGGAACGTATGGACACATGCCGGTTGTTCAGGAGTATGTACAAATATATACATTGGGCTCACAGTTATGAAAATGCAGTAAAGCCCACAGTTTATTTTGCATTGCATTCCTTTAACCTGTTAACAATCCATGGCAGCCGTTTGTCAGACAAACGAGTGTATGCATTAGCAATAGATTTATGAAAAAAAGGGGAAAAAAAGATGCTGTGTATAGGCGTTTTTTCAAATTATACAAGATTGTTAACAGGTTAACATGTCTGTGTGAATTGTGTAATTAGGAAGTGTGTGTGTGTGTGTGTGTGTGTGTGTGTGTGTGTGTGTGTGTGTGTGTGTGTGTGTGAATCTATGTGCTCAGGTGCGCATGTTGGAGTCTATGTGGGAAAAAAACATGGGTGTGCGTTCTACGTGGGATGAAGGGGTGGGATACACACAGGGAATACAAAGTGCAATGCAAACATCAAAAATATACTTTTGAGATTTGCGTTTCAGTCACGCGTACGTGCATGATTGACAGCTAGGCTGTAGTGATTCAGCCTACGCAATGTTATTACTTTGTTCACTATGTCAAACATCCTCAGAATTCCTTCGAATATTCAAGACAATTACAGGAAATAAATATTAGAGACAACAGATCAAAAATAGCCATACAGGAAGGACTAAGATAGATCAGGAAATTAATCAAGAGTGAACATACAGTAGATGGTGAGAGTTGCTCTAATTAATTGTGTATTTATTTTGGACAACTGACACGTTGTGCTATTCTTCTCTAGTATCTACCTATATTGTAACATATCTAATTTGGGGATAAACAATAGTTACGTGCGGGGCAGCATGATTGTATTTGCAAAGTATTGATGAATATAGCAAAGGCATCTAATTATACTTTCGAAACCTAGCTCATGCAAATTTATCAAACGTTGCCTTCAAAGAGTTCAATGATCACTTCCACGGCCCAGGCCGTAGCGTAACGGTCTGGGCACCGGACTGGTAATCCAGTCGCAGTGTGCCGCGGGTTCGACTCCCGGACCCGACACGGCCTTTACTGCATGTCATCCCCCCATCTCTCTCCCGTTTCCTGTCAGCCTACTGTCTGTCCCTTCAAAAATCAATCAATAAAAAGGCGTAAGCCGCAAAAAAATATCTTAAAAAAAAAAAAAAAAAATAAGATCACTTCCACTGCCGGGTGTTTGTTGTAACCACTGCTGTCGCCCTTGTTTCCCTGCAGTAATCCTCACATAGTGTTGAACATTGACCTGGCCCCCACTATGCTGGACATAGCTGGAGCTGACATCCCCTCAGACATGGACGGCAAGTCCATCCTCAAACTGCTGGAAACGGACAGGCCAGTCAACAGGTCAACACATAATAATAATATTCCAAACCAATGTTTTTGAATGGATGAGATAATAAATAAATAAAAAAGACTATATGCAAATGATGTTGCTCCACTTTCTGTTCAGCTCAGTACAACGATGACATTTGAAAATGCACTATATGTTTGCCCATTCCAAATATCAGCAGCTGCTGTGACAAGAAAAAAGATTTATTACTTTCGCTGATAGTTTTTTTGTTGTTGTTAGGTTCCAGTTAAACAAGAAAACGAAAACATGGAGGGACTCTTTCCTGGTAGAGAGAGGGTAAGGTTTATTGATTGACCTTTCACAGAATATGTTGTCATTTCGAGCTTTGTCACCTTGTGACATTAGTCTCCATATAGCAGGTTGGCATTACCGTCTTTAAAACTAACCCTTTACTTTTTCACACAGGAAGCCACTGCATAAGAGAGCTGACGGGAAGGAAGTGGCTCAGGAGGAGAACTTCCTTCCTAAATACCAGCGGGTCAAAGATCTTTGTCAGAAGGCTGAGTACCAGACCTCCTGCCAGCAACCAGGACAGGTATTCATCTGGAAGGACTGGAGAAAGAGCAGATGTGAAACGCATATAAGTATGGGATGATGTCTCACACATCCAGTGCAGTGATTGCAGTAGGTGTAAAATATTGACTATTGCAGCTATCATCGTACTCCTGTGCCTGACTCCTTCGACATCCATGTTCCGATTTTAACCACATATGAAATCTGTGGGGTATGACGGCAGAAGCACATAATAGTCTTGACACACACACGCACATATCGCACGCACGCATACACGCACGCACGCACGCATGCATGCACGCACGCACGCACGCACGCACGCACGCACGCATGGACGGCACGCACGCACTTTCCAACCTACCTATAACTACCTAACCCAATTCACCATCTATGTGTCTGTGTTCTCACAGAAGTGGCAGTGCGTGGAGGACTCGACTGGCAAGCTGAGGCTGTATAAATGCAAGGGCATGGCCAGTCTCTATGCCCCGCGTATGCAGGCTCTGATGGCCAGCGGTGGCTCCCGCCTCTATGGTGGCGTGACCAACTCTGACAGCTGTAACTGTGGCCCCCTGGGCCTCAAACAGACCGCTCTGCTGAAGAGGAAGAGGCTGCTCACTAAGAGGAGTAAGCTCCCCCCGTCAGTCACGTGAACTAGGTTGCCAGTAGTTATTAATAGATACAGCTTATTTTGTTCTGAAAGATACTGGTGCCTTACTTTGAAATGCCCTTGTAATACAAAAGCCTTACAAAACAGGGACATTAATCTCAAGGTAAAATTCCTGGCTTTTGAAGAGTTCATGGTAAAATGGATGTGTCAGTGCTGCCACCAAGTGGTCGAGTTAGAAACTCACACGTGAGCCATACTGCAATTTATCAGTCAGGGTTTGAGAAAATAGGAGGGTAGTGACGAAAATAGTGATGAAATAGAAATGATAAGAAGCTCATCATTCAATATCAGTTTTGTACAAAAACTATAACTATAACTATATATATAAAACTATAAGTATAACCATATAACTACCGTATATATATATACGAGAGAGAGAGAGAGAGAGAGAGAGACTCGAGAGAGAGAGAGAGAGAGCGGAACAGAGAGAGAGGAACAATTTAGAGAATAAATGCTAACCAGTGTCTGATTTTAATCGGGGTGCATTCTTTGTCTACAGTAGTAAATATAGTGTATACTGAGTGTATAGAGTAAGATATAGGTATGTGCTATAATTCAGCAACTGATGCTGGACATTTGACACTGAACTTCCTTGGGTTCTTAGCACAGTACAGTGAGAAGTTCTTGCGTGGGCAGGCTTATATCATGAACCGCTCATCCGATCACGTGTAAGGTGTGGAGTTTGCATGTTCTCCCCGTGTCCCCTAGGTTAGGTAACCTCACAAAAAACATGCAGTAGCCTAATCCTGGTCTTTATACTGCCTTCCCTGGCCAGCTGGGGTGCCTGATGGAGGGGAAAGGAACTGATTGGAATGACATGTTATTCCATGTGCTACATCCAACCGGGGAACTACCCCTGTCAGGTGAAAAGAAGCAGTTTGGACTCCTCATGCACTGAAGGAAGCATGAGGTCAGTCCGTTGCTCTCCCCAGGTTGGCAGAGGGAGTGTAGTGTCCAGGATTACATTAGATAATTGACACTGGGTGGAAAAAATGGATGGAAATGTATCGTGGGATTTATTTTTATATAAAAAAGGGCTTGGCAGTTGGCAGTTGTATTGCTGAGGACCCAAGGAACTGAAGGAAGTACAGTGAAGTTAATCAGATGAGCGTACTGGAAGTACAGTGAAGTTAATCAGATGAGCGTACTCCTAACCGGCACGCCTCAGCCATTGGAAAAGGCGAGTTTGGAAATAACTGGTAGAAGTATACATTTTGAGCAGTATCACTTATTGCGCATACTTTCCCCCCACTCAGAGATGAAGACCAGCAAGAGTGTGCCTCGGAGCCGATGGTCACGCTCCATACCGTTTGAGCTGGACGGAGATCTGTACGCTGTTGACCTGGAGGAGGGCTACCGACCCGTGGGTTCCAGGAACAGCAGCTGGGGCAGGAGAGGAGGGGAAGTGGGGAACATGGAGGAGGAGGATGAGGAGTTCAGTGGCATGGAGGTCACCGTCAAACCCACCCCCAGTAACAACAGCTTATCACCCTCTGCTGCACTTAAAGTCACCTACAGGTAAGGTCTGGGTGTGTGTGTGTGTGTGTGTGTGTGTGTGTGTGTGTGTGTGTGTGTGTGTGTGTGTGTGTGTGTGTGTGTGTGTGTGTGTGTGTGTGTGTGTGTGGCTGGAGGGAGCATGGGGGCAAAGAGTGATGGTTCAAGTAGTAAAAGCCATGGTTCTTCTGATATCTCTCTGTCTGCTTTCTCGGTAGGTGTGCCATTCTTATGAATGACACCGTTAAGTGTGATGGAGGTCTCTACAAATCCCTTCAAGCATGGAAAGACCACAAACTGCACATTGAGCATGAGGTACAGCCCTGCTCTTTTCCTTCAGATTTCTCTCACTAATTCAGTGGATTTGATTTGTTTCAACTGAAACCTCGACGTGCAATTGTGATTCTTGTTTGTGTTTAGATCGAAACCCTGCAGACCAAAATAAAGAACCTGCGTGACGTCAAAGGTCACTTGAAGAAGGTGCGACCTGATGAGTGCGATTGTGACACCCCCAGGTGAGGGTTCATGGATATTGGATACCATCTCCAGCCAAACTGACTGATTTACCCTCCCCCCTCACACACACACACACACACACACACACACACACACGCACGCACGCACGCGCGCACACACACACACACACACACACACACACACACACACACACACACACACACACACACACACACACACACACACACACACACACACACAGTCCCACACACAGTTAAATGAACACTCAAGATTTTGCTGTGGGTGTAGCTGTCCATGAGACAAACATAAATTACAACTGGAACTCCTGCCTTTTCTTTCCAGTTATTTCTTCAAGAATAAGGATGCCTTCAGGCTCAACGCCGGTCGCATCCACTCAATCAGGTACATAATGAAACAAGCAGGTTTTTTTTGCTATGTTCTGCAGACCATAATGCTTTTCAAAACGGTAAGAAGGGAATTGTTATTTTGCGACCCTTCCACCCCTCACTGCAAACCTCTTTCTCTGCACGCTGTGTCTTATTTATCAGAATGCCGTCCAAACAGAAGAAACAGTGGATGATGAAGGAACAGAAGCGTCGGAAGAAGCTCCGCAAGCTCCTCAAGAGGCTCCGGAACAATGACACCTGCAGCATGCCTGGCCTCACCTGCTTCACACATGACAACCAGCACTGGCAGACTGCCCCCTTCTGGACAAGTGAGACACCCAAAGCCTTTCGGGGTCTTAAGTTCATTGAAACCAAAGTGGGGACTGTATTCAATTAATTAACATAGCATAAAAACATTAACACAATAATACATGTCATCAACCAATATAAAACACTATCATATGCAAAGGAGCATAACAGCGGCAGTGAGGGAATGACACCTCCTTTCTATATGGGAATTTACATTTACCTCCCCTTGTGGTCTCCTGATGGATGTAATTTCAGGCCAAGTTTTATTTTTTATTTTTATTTTGGATGGTGTCCACATTAGTAGTAGAATGAGAATCTTTCCATGTCTGTCCTAAATTTGGGTGGTACCAGATCATGGTTGCCGCCTCTAGTGTTGTGGCTGTGGGTGTCACTCACTTTAGTTAGTTTAGTAATATTCTTTTCTTTTCTTTTCTTCCATTCCTCGCCCCTTCCTTCCCTGTATTGCCCTACGCGTCCCTGTCTGTCCCGGTCCTCGTCAGTGGGTCCGTTCTGTGCTTGCACTAGTGCCAACAACAACACTTACTGGTGCCTGAGGACCATCAATGACACGCACAACTTTGTGTTCTGCGAGTTTGCTACTGGTTTCCTGGAGTATTTCGACCTCAACACTGATCCGTACCAGGTATGTAATCTGTGCACAGGAACACACATGCACACATACGCGCACAGACAGACACGTATATCACCAGTACCAGAGTTTCCAGCTGGGATGGCTTAGGATCGTCGACAGAGTACAGCATCTTGCAATGGGTCTGGTCCACAAGATTCGATACACCACCAAGATACCCATGTACCTGTCTAAATACTTCCTTAATGTAAACGAAGTCCACACCCACAACACCAGAGGGAGTGCAACAAACCATGTACAACCCAGATTCGGCACAAACAAGGGACTAAATTCTTTTCGCTCCTATGCCACCAAAATGTGGAACGCCCTACCAACAGTCATTAAGACATGTGAATCCCTTGACTCCTTCAAAACCGCTCTCAAAGGGCACCTACGGATGGCTGCAATTCGAAACTGGCCTCTGTAAAATCTGAATCCCCCCCACCCCCCCCACCCCATTTTCCCTCACTGTATATTGTATCTTTTCCCTTTTTTGCTTCCCATATGATGAATTTAGCTACATAGAAATGTCTATTTGTATGTCTCTAAATGTTTGTATGTCTTTAAATGTTTTGATGAATTGAACAATGTGGACCCTGTTGTAAACAAGTGTAATGCTTAATTGGGTCGTCCACTCACAGTTGACAGTCTTTGTATTGAGTTTGTGCTTAAAATGTACTGTAAATTCTACAAACTGTTAATAAATATTTCAATCAATCAATCAATCCAAGGGTTCTGCAGCAGGATATCACAACATGATTCATATGGTATTTCCGTTATCTCCAACACCAGGGGGTATGGAGTTTCCTGTGGCGACTCCAGTAAATTGTCTTTATAGTCATGTTTTGGCTAAACTCTTACTGAAGATATTGTCCTTGCTGTGTCTGTAGCTGATAAATGGCGTCAGCTCACTGGACCGCGATGCTCTGAATTCAATGCACCAACAGCTTATGGAACTGCGGAGCTGCAAGGGACATAAACAGTGCAACCCAGAGAAGGGTGAGTCAGAGATACTCAACATTGTATTGTATTGTATTGTATTGTATTGCATTGTATTGTATTGTATTGTATTGTATTGTATTGTATTGTATTGTATTGTATTGTATTGTATTGTATTGTATTGTATTGTATTGTATTGTATTGTATTGTATTGTATTGTATTGTATTGTATTGTATTGTATTGTGGTTGAAACAAAATAATTCATACCATCTCTTGTTTTCTCTCTCTTTCAGGAGGAAAAGAGCGAAACTCCTTCAGCGACTACAGGTATTCTCATCTTCCCCTTGCCCATAGCTGATTACTTTTACAAATGCCACAGATGGAATTCATGTTACAATGTGAACTCAGTCAGAGTTTACAGCCTCCCAAGATGCTCTTTGGTCTTGTTTCCGCCTGCTGAGAGTCATTTGGGGAGTCAAAGGAATAAAATACACGGATAGTCTGGTGAAACTGAACCTCTTTAATGTTTGTACTGAATTTCCATGGGTTCCTAATACTGTGATCAAAGTGTTAGAACTTTGTCAGAACCTTGGGTTGTATATCAAAATGGCTATGGTAGTAAATGTTTTCCTTTCTTTTAATTTCTTGGGGTATTTGTATATTTGCGCAACATTTGTCCTCTGCATTTCCATTTACTAATCCCAACTTTAAGAGAAGTGGGCATTGATCATCTTTATTTGTTGTTTATGTGCTCTGTGAGCGAGGGGCTGGAAGTACTGAGTCTATTCATTCTCATTGCATGCAACACCTTAGCAACAAACAAACACATTCTGTATAATATAGAAAAACAAGTCATGGTGCAATAGTTTTGCCTATTTCACTTACTGGCTGTATATGTGGCAATCATGTACACTGATGTAGACGTATCATGTTTTGTTACACTAGATGGGTCATGGGTAATGTAACATGAATAAAGCCATTTCACTTAAGTTTATATTTTATAAAGATTGGTGGAATCTAGTAATCTACTAAATTTTTGTGCTTGTTATTTGCTGAAATTGTGATTTGAAGACCTGTTTCGCCATACATGAGGATGAATAGAATCACACATAGAATCACTTTTCTCGATTGCAGATCATAGATAGAGCACAGAAGCAGGTTGCTACACAACCCAAGGTTTATCCAACGCTTTAAGCATGAGGACGCTAGCGAGTGCCAAAATACAAGGCTGCTTTCAGCTTCTGCTATTCCCTTTTTTGTCATAAAGCCTAATTGCTTGTCTCTGCTGTGTGTGTGTGTGTGTGTGTGTGTGTGTGTGTGTGTGTGTGTGTGTGTGTGTGTGTGTGTGTGTGCGTATGTGTGTGCCCGCATGTGTGATATGCACATGTGTGATATGCACGTGTGTGTGTGTGTGTTTCTGTGTGTGTGTGTGTGTGTGTATCTACGTACCTGTGTACGTGTCTCCATGCACATGCGTCTGCCCATGCACGTGTACGTGTACGTGCTGTGCATGCTTCAGGCCAGTTCATCGTCGAAAGAGGCCAAAAGTGAAGAGGCCCTCCTCCAAATCGCTGTGAGTTTGTCATAAGCCATCTGTTCCCTCATATTCAGCCAAGCTCCCCCATCCATCCACAACCTCAATCCTATGCTTGGTCAGATGGCTCAGCAGCACGCGCTCCATGACCCAACCTCCTCCCCACCGTCCCTCACCATTTCTCCCTCTCTCGCCATTAAGTCTTTGTGCGCCTTCACGCAAACCCTCTATTGTACCTGCGTTTGCAATGCTGAAGCCCTGCACACACTAGTCAATGACAGGGCTCTGATAAGTTATTGTCTTGAAATATGTCGTCAGTCTTCATTTGTCAGTGTGTCTCTCTCACTGCTGCTGCTAGGAACAGACAACAACTGGAGCCATGGTTTCCAGTGAAGCACCTCAAATGACACAATATTTGTTTTCCTTCCTCCACAGAGGACAGATTTGGGAAGGGTGGGTCGGTTAACCACCTGTCTACCACAACTCACCACTCCGTGAGTGCCTCCAACAAAGGAGTAAGAGGAGGTGGAGGAGAGAGAGGGGGGGTTCAGGAGAACCCAAGGACCTTGTACAGACATCGCTGGAGTGTAACTGAGTATTGTCTTTTTGGGTTTGAGGGTTTTCTGAGAGAGCCCGCTGGCACCGACCAGCTAACGCTCCGATCACCACCTCACCGGGAGAAACGCGGAGATCAATAGGAAACTTTTCTCACTCTCCAAAACTCTTATTTCTCTCACACTCTTTATACTCTCACATAATCACAACTCCCATCACACCCCAGCAAAACTCTGTTGCTGTGTTTGAAGTGGGGCTGTTTTGGTGTCCACAAGCAGACATTCATTTTCGCAGTACTACTTGTAGATTATACTGTATACTATACTGTATTGGCTTTAATTGGCTTCCTTTCATGTCATGTGGAAATAGGTGGAAACCAAAGCACCAATAGACATGAGGCTTTATTAAGCCTAATTTATAGTTGGTCATGCATTGTGTCGATTGTGTCGTCAGCTAGAAAATCTATTATTTTTCAGCAAGCCACACTGTTGTACGATGAAGTATAAATTAGGCTTTAGACGTCCACTCTGCTGCTACACACTGATATTCTGGGTATCAATTACTGTCTTATTTGCCACATATTGGTTAGCTGCGATCGTTAGCCCTTAATTAGGAATGTGATTTCTGAAATCCTTGCTCAATGTTCATCGATATGTCTGTGCACATGTAAAGTGGTCTGGACTCAATGATGGATATTTGACTTTTTTTTGTTGTATTATAGCTAATCTTAATGTTGATGAATGTCATTGATGCAACGTCATCACCCCTTCTCTGTTAATAAGAGCTGTGGTCAATACATTTTGCCTACCCTACTGATTGCCCTTTGCCATGCCCACGCCATGTCAGCCACACCTTCAAAAGGCCTACACTCTAACCACTATCCCATCTATGGCACAATACAAGCATCTGAGTGCTTCTTTAGTGTATTCCCTTTTATTTGTTTGTATTGTCAACGCTACACTGTAGACTAGAGGTTCTAAAAATAGTTTGATCAGCTTGCTATACATGGTGCTTTAAGATAACAATACTGAAATAAAAACTTGCTGTACAGTACAGTATGTATTTGAATGTATGTTGTGCAATTAATATAAATGTTTACAATATTTTTTATAATACTAAAGGGGCACATCTCTTGTATGATATGGGTTGGTTAAAATGACATTTTTAGGTAGAAGCATAGCTTGAGAAACGTCATTGCTCATATTTTGTATGGTTGTCCTTTCCTTCTCTAGAGACGTTTGATAAAAGGTGTTCTGGCTTTAGTATAAACACTTCCTTACATTGGGAAAGCACTTAAAATGTTCACTGTGAAAAGATAGGTCCCTATAAAAATGAATGGATGTATACTGTGCAGAAGATGGAACAGCACAACAAATGTAATTATCAATGTGACATTTTAGCATATTGCCTTTGTTAGCTTCTATGATTTTTATTTTTCCCCCGAAACTTCTATAGATTTGAGTGTTTATCGTAATTGTGAATAAAGTGTTGTTTGGCCATTACATGGTGGTTATACTTTTGTTCTGAAATGGCATGATAGTCTACTTGCATTTCCAGCAGGTGTCGCTGTCCGTCTGTATTCAAAATCAAATATCTCGCTCTAGTCTAGGCAACATGTTGTTGGACGAACCCTGAACTGAACTTCACGTGGGACCATCTGTGGATGGGATTTGGAAACAGACAATGGACAGTTTATTCTTTTATTAAATGAGTTGTTTTTCCTAGTATAATATATACCTATCAAAAATAATAAAAACGAAATCTGAGCCTGGGGTAGGCTAGACTGGCCTGTCTGCAAAACCGGCGGCTATAGTAGTGGGAGACTAGTGTGTGTAATTTAGGATGGGGGGTGTAGCGCAGCACACTGGCGGTTGGGGTGGGGGGAGGGGGGTGACCCCCCATCCAGTCCCGTCCTGCTATGACTCACGTGCAAAGGCGGAGACTCCATATCGGATTCACTACTGAGAACTGTCTCCTGTTCACACAAGGCTCACCCTCCCTGACTGCTTTCTATACCCGGTGAGAAGAAAACTAATCTACAACTTGAGGCAAAAACAACCAGACGGAAAGGCTTTATTTCTCTATTCATCCTTTACCTTACAATGTGACGGAAATGGCCGGGACAAGGTAAGGTTTCATATCCACGTTCAAATAGTTTGAAACTTAATTTATAATTGCACAAAGTTTACAACGGTGTTACTTCGGCGTTAGCCGCCGTCCCGACAAGCATTTGGTGGAGTGTAGCCATGCATAATGTGTGTGTGAGGCTACGGCGAACAAGTCCATGTTACAGAATGGACAGTTTAAGTTACATTATTTTAGAACTATAGTTTGAATAGAACACGCAATTTGGTATTTGCTGTAGAAACTCTGGACATGGCATGCAAAGAGGTGTCTATTTCGCATGATGCGTTTTAGGATTGTTTATTTGTAACAAATTGACTTTTTTTGTTGTCTGTTTTACCTTAAACACTTGATTGAATTGAATAAATTACGGTATAATAAATGAACATACACATACATCACTCTTGTCAATATCTTTTAGCATGTTGCTGTTCGAAGTAGTTTCACGCTGAAAATGCAGTCAGAATGTTTTCAGTATTTCAAACATAAGATAAAGCTTGCGTCTTGGTTTTTCCTATAATTATCCTCTTCCTCTTGATTCTTTTTAAACTAGTCCACAAATGGGCTCAGTTAACTCTTTGCTGTGGTTAAGAGACCATAAACCCTTAGACAAATGTTCCATTGCCCATTTGTTGCACCCATTTTACTGGTGGAAACCTAACTGGGACCACTATGTTTGGGTTTACTTTTATGTTGATATTCACCATATTTGGTCCGCAGATGTGAATAGAATTACACACATTGCTTTGATCTGGAGGCAAATGGGTTTGTTTAGCTCACACTGAATTTAAAGCTATTTTAAAGGTAAGGAAGGGCTAGTTTTCTTTTGTATCCAACAATAACAAGTAACAACAATATTATTACACAATACAATAGCCTACACACAATTCATAAAATACTTATTAGTTTTACTTCCAAGATTTCCTAGGCCTTTCAGTTGAAATTCAAGGCCTAGGAATTCTTTGATAGATTCTTATCTTATCTGGTGTTATCTTGTCATCATCTACACTGGTAAGCAATCTGGCTAGAAGTAGTTTATGTCTTAACCTAAAGCAGTTCAGTTGACACAACATCACACCAATCTGACTGGCTGTGTTCAGCAGTTTTCTACCTCGGAAGAGCTGGTGCCACCACACAGGAGGTCCAATACAATACCTCATCATGGGTTGTGGCACCAGCATCTGTTTGGTGTTGGATTCTGTAAATGTTATATAAAATTATACTTTTGTTGTTGCTTCATTCAGATAGTAGTAGAGAGAGAAGAAGCTAGGGACAGAGAGAGAGAAATACATGAAACACAAGTTGGGATTGAACCATGGACGTTGCTATTATGTGGTTGACACACTATATCCAGTCAGCTACCACCGGGTCCGGCACACCCCATGCATTCACTTCTTCAGTTGAGTGCTACCACTATCATAAATTCTATATCTTGAGGCCAAACATTTTACAATTGAATGAGACAAGCAAGACCAAATGGAAGAGCTTCTATGAGGTTCAACTATTCAGAAGTTAAACCGTATCAGAAGTGACCAGCACTAAAGTGGACAATGCATCCTTGTTTTACGGTCCTAAATTTAGTCAATTTCATGATCCTGACTGGCTCATGTTATTTTTCTTAGTTTAGACTGGGGTGTCTGTGTGAGCTCCGAAGACGCCTGACAATAGGACGTTGTCCTACTGTTTACTCTACTGGCTCACAATGGTAGACTGAACAAAAGGGAACAAAACACTGCATTCCCCAGGCAAGGTTATCCTGGTTTGAAGTCAGTTTTTGACAAGGACGGTGCAAAGGCAGGACATGGCTTTCATGGCTTTGATTGGTCCATTGAGAGGAAGTGTGATTTTGAACCTTGTGCCCTTGTACCAATCACTCCCTCAGGTTTGTGATGGGTTGAAACTATGACAAAAGATCTATGGATGGACATTTCAGCCTTTCTTTTCCACTGTTTGAGTCGTTTTCGGCGCACCACTTTGCTTCCTGTTTTCGAGCTTCGCATCCATTATTCCATGCCATTTACTGTAATCCTGATCACACCCTAGAAGATCACTGTTATTGTCTCATGGCTTGCCACAAAGATGACACAGGGCTTCTATATGATTTGTCCAACCACATTTGTCTGCCAATGCCGTCATTTAACCTCTGACATCTGAAATCCCTCTTGTATAGCGGATAAAAGGCCTAGCTTAACTCCTTGACCTTGTCCACTTGGTTCTAACCTGATTTTAAGTGTTCAATCTTGATCATTGCTCACAGTAGTGTTGCAGACCTGCAGTGTTATCTTCTGTAGTGTTGGCTGGTTGAGAATGTCTGAGTCATCCATGATCGTTTCTGAAAAGGCCTGTTCTAAGGCCTGAATTCCAGAGAGGCGTCAGGGGATATCAGCATGCTGAACCAGTGACCCATTTTGACACCTCCACTGCAGTCTGCTGTAATTAACACAATGTTAATCTGTCTCTGCACTGTGAAGCCCCCCCCCCCCCCTCACAAACACACAAATGAGCTTTGTTGGCATGAGAAGACATACGTTTCACACACACACACACACACACACACACACACACACACACACACACACACGGGGCCGGGGCCCAGGGGACCTTGGCTCGCAGGGGCCCTTTGGGAAAACGGGACCACACTGTACTGGGTTTGAGGCCCTGACAAGGGCTCCTGGGTCATTGACTGTGTTAAAGTTAGGTCAAAAAGATGATAACCCCCCCACCCTAAAAACCCTGAAAATGTCACACACACACATACACTCTCTCTCTCTTCCCCTCAGTCCTATCCAGGAAAGGGATTTTTCCAACCGAAATATTTCAAACCAAAATGGATTGTGGCTGGTGGTAATTTTCCTACCCCGGCCCCACATACTCAGTTAACATCTTCATAAGGTGTCTATTGATTTCCCAGCCCCTGTGGAACTAGCATCGTCAGCAGCCTTGTTTCCTCTAGGGGACAATCAAGATGTTTCTTTCCTGCGAGTCTCCTCGGAACGACGGACGGACCCCCTCCTGACCTCCCTGCATGCTCACCCTGTACTGGGTTGAGACTTTTGGCCTCATTTGTCTTGTCAGCAGGGGGTGGGGGAGGCTGGTGGTGCTCCCAACTCCAAAATGAAGATGCAGACAGCCGCTCGTCACAGTTGGAACGGGTCAATAAAAAAAGCAGATGGTCGAACCAGTGTCCAGTGTCCAGGCAGCGAGTCAGTGACACAGCGTTTATTAAACCACTCACTGCAGAGAATGCCCTTTTGACCCTAAGTGATCTGACGAGGTAGATTGGACAATGTACATTAAGGGCTGTTGATCACAATTCACCCATAATCAGTTCATCTGTCTCTTTTGTTTGGACAAGTGACCCCATTGTTTCCAATTCCTGACAGCTGGTGCACTGTGTGGCCAGAGAGAGCTTCCTTTTACGCAGTAAACACCCCGTCCTCAGCGGCCTCATGTCTCCTGCACATGCTGTCCCTCTCAACTGAAGGCTTATCTGACCTGGAAACGGCCTATGTGCTGTAGGACTTTTTAGCAGGGATGGACATGCCACTGTTGGCCGGAGTCGCCCTCTATATAAAGGGGATTTATTGAGTGCTCAGTCTGTTTGCTGCCTCTCGTCTCAGACAAACACAGACTGTTCTACGTGGAGCAAAGAGGGGGCCGGAAGTTTCCAGCATGGCCACTGAATAATACTGCTGCATTAGTGTCACGTGTGTGTGTGTGTGTGTGGGGGCAAGACAATTGTGCCATACAGAGACCACAGGCCAGGGCATTGCTTCTTCTCTGAGATTAGTTTGTAGGCAGAGTGCAAAGAATAGGATATCTCAATCTGAGGTGTTCGTGTTCGTTCCTGAACAAAAATGTTTCTCACCATGATTTCACACACTTTATGAAGAAACAGTTTGTTGCCGTGAGTGAGGATAAACATTGAGCATTGCGATAAACCTGAGCAGTGAGCCAGTCATCCTGGCATTGTAATATTGGTCATTGGAAATCTGCTTGGGAAAGACTGTAAATGCTGACATTGCCGGAACAGCCCTGAGATCCGGTCTAATCCAGAGCCAAGAGAGGGGGAAACTGTCTCTACTTCTGGATAAGGGCAGCTGCTGAGGCAGGTCACCACGCACACCGCCCTGATGTCCCTAGCTCCTCCCCCCGCTTCAGTGATTGGTTGGCCAACTATGTGGGAAGGCAGAAGATAGTTCTCGTTGAATGAAGTCTGCCCTGTTGATCTGACAAAGGCGTCCATTGTTCTTTTGCCATCACAGATATTTACAAAGGATGCACTTCACCTGCTTTGTAATGCATATTGAGTTAAGTCATTGTACTGTGAGCCTTTTGGCTAGGTACCTACAAAGAAAATACAAAAATTCAATGTTTCTCTGAAGTCTTCTTAACTCACTTCATTGGGACATGGTCAACCTATTAAAGCAACACATCAATTTGATCACTGGAAATTCAAATAATGTGAAAAAGCAGTATATATGTTTTAATTTGGCATTTTCTTTTACAATATCAATTTGGAAATTGTTTGAACAAGAAACTCCCCAACATTTCCCATGATGGGGCGTGATCTGTTGCCCAAATGTATGTCCTTTACACAGGAAGTCAGAAAGTTTGTTTTACACTGCGATGGCAAGTTGTGCTGCATGGAACAAATCAGCAGGTTGTGGAATGTCCACTTCCCACAGATTTTGTGTTCAAATAGACCCCAACATTTGGCACACCTTATACAGCACAAAGGCCAAACCGGACCGTCGGGTTCCCAGAGTTTTAGGTTTGCACACTGACACAAGTGACTCGGGACTGTTATTGATACTGTTGTGTTCAAACATGATACTTGGCCAGATTACTTATTTCAGTTTAAGGACGGATCATCAGGTTGGACTTTCTTTGATGGTGCAAAAGTTTAGCATGGCAATTCAACAGCTTGTTACGGTCATATCTGTCAGACTCAGAACAAGAATCAAGTTCCGTTAACTTGGGGCAGAGAAAGGGAGAGCAAGCAGAGAAAATCAGGAAAGAACCAGGTCAAAATAGAAATAAATCAGTTTATAGCATACATAGTCATATAGCATAAAAAGGTGCAGGCATGTACAGTATATGAGGTTAGACATAATGTGCAAAAAGTAGCGTGTATGTATCTACATGAGGTTAGACTGCTGGCCAAGCAGATCAGAGCTTGTGGAGATGAACAGAATGAGTTCTTTATCGTTCTGCCATGGCCTCGTTCTCCCTGCCAGGCATGTGGCCTCCTCTTGACTGTTTCTTCCCTGCCTTTTGGCACTCTGCCTCTCCTGCCGGCCTGTCTGTCTGTACCCAAGCCTTTGGTCAGCTCACATAAGACCTGCGCTATCATGCCTGACATAGCCCTGGTGAAAAACGACCCCAGCACCCGTTTCCCAATGTCAGCGGAGGACATGTGAGGAATGGACATTGACAACTGCTAGCTGGGGGGAGTTGACGGGCACAGGAAGGGTGGATAATAGAGTATGACAACCTGCTGAAATAGCGTTGAACAGTCCAGTCGGCTTTTCCAAGTGCCACAGGTTCCTGGGCAGGTGTAGTTCAGCTCATTATTGGTCATTTATCGGTTAATAAAAACAATGCCTTTGAATCTTGGTGTAGAATACGAAAGTGGATAATATGTTTTTATTTATTTTTCCACTTTCCACAGAAAAAAAGACAATGACAACAAACAGGAAAGAAAAATGTACAAAAAGGAAAAAGGAAAAAACAAAGCAAGAGACAAAAAAAACAAAAAGGGCTGCATTTTTCATATATTACATTTTACATTCATTGAATTCCTCATACATTGTCAATAGGCTGGATGAAGGAAATAATTTTTCCATCATGGTTTCTGTGCCTGGCTAACGTTGCCCATACTGTAGGTATCCCCATATCTGAAAGATATTATACGTCCTCTGACTCAACACCGTAGTGTATCACTATCAATCAACAACCATAGTTATCTAGAGAGGAAGACATGTAAGGGTATTTATCATTACAGGCCATAAGTTCAAAGGAGGCATGCAGCATCCAGCCCTCCAATTTAAGAAGCATGTTAAAGGTTTTATGACATTCATTTTCATTTATTTTTCTTTTTCTTTTTTCTTTTAGGTTTTATGACCTCAATTACACCCAAAAAACCTGAACTTTGAACATTCAGTGGATTTTCTGTGGTCTGAAGTTTTCTTTGGGGTTTTTTGGGCCTTTTGAGCTACAATGAAAACAGGCAACACAGTGAAACAGTGACATCTGCTGGCAAATCCCATTGACATATATGGGATTTGCAGTAAGTGATGTCACTTACTGCCGGCAAATCAGAGCACCTGTTTGAGCCAGAAAACCCCAGATCACAGAAAATCTACTGAATGTTAAAAGTTCATGTTTTTTGGGTGCAATTAAGATTAGGAAACCTAAAAAAAACAAGAACAATTCCAAAACCTTTTTTTTAATGTCACAATCCCTTTAAGATAAGAAGTGTTCAGTGTTCTATAACACCAGCATAACTTTATGTTAATTGCTGCAGTTTGTATGTATAGCAAGACTCACTGGACTGGCAGAGGTCAATTACTTTGTAACAGACCCTGCAGTGCACACCTGTTGTTGGGTTTGTTAGGTGCTAAATTATATACACACGCACCCACCACACAAACAAATTGTATATTGGGGCCATGTGACCCATTGCCCTTGGAACAAGAGGTGTTAAACAAAAGAGCGTAAGAATGCATGTATGACAGGTGCATGTTTTTTTTGTTTTTTTCTGTCATCTGAAACGTGCACTCTCGCCTCTCCCTCAGATTGTTCTTGGCTGCATGGGTGGGGTTGTGGGAGACCACTAGACTTTCAGCCCTGCAAAATGACGATGGGGCACCGCCACCACCAAACAGATACTGGACTGGCTTATTTTAGGCTTCCAGGGATCATTAACGATGGCAGAATTTGATGTGAAATTTGCACTAAAATTTGCGTTCTCCTATATTCCATAAACTAAACGGCCTAATTGTGTTGTCAGTGTGTACTCGTGTAACACACAGCCCCTTTTATTTGTTACAATCCTTTTCACTGCTGTCAGAGCCATTGATGGTGTGACACATTCTAGAACGATTTCTCTGTTCCACTCCAGTGGACTGGGGAAGCGTGTCCACAACGCACACATTGTGCCAGGTTTATGCCGGTTACATTTTGTGTTAGTCACAGGCTCAGCTACTGGTGCTACTGCCATGCGTACTCAGTAGTTGGTCCATGTCCCTTCTCTTGTTTTACAATATTTAGATAAGCGGGTTGCCTAGCGGCAACGCTGAATAGACTTTGTACGTTGCTAATACATATTCAGACTAAAGTCTGACGTTGGAAGACTCCTACTTGTATTATTGTACATTATTATATCGAGGTCCATGCCCCCATGGTTACTCAGTGAGAGCAAATTGTTCTTAGAAAATGGTCTTTCTGGGGATTACAACGATTTTGGAGTGATTCTGGCGTACTTGCATTCAATTAAGTTTCTCTTAAAACCTGCAAGGTGGTGAGTATGAATAAAATTTCTTTTATTTTAAATACTAGTATGAGAAGAAAGGATGTTTTATGTCTTGAAATAGGAAATGGCAGGTCTGTAAATAAACCAGCCAGGCATACTTTGGCACTTGGTTGCTGTGGTTGGTGAACAGAGCGCTAATGTTTCTTAGATGAAATGAATGGCAGGCCCTGTGTGAAAGGCCAGGATGCCTGGGTCCACCCCGGACAGTTACAGACTGAGACTGCAGAGGCCAGCTCAGAATAGTCTGTTGTTAGGAGAGGTTAGAGGTGACTTTACAAGAGCACTAAATGGAAAACGCCAGCTTAACTGCCCTATGACCGAATGACCGAATTTAGAGACGAATGATTGCAATAATGCCTCCATTTGGCATAATTACTGAAGGAGCTTCTTATCTATCCACCAGACAGTGTCATTGAGGCACTAAGGAGGGCTTGAGCCATGACGAGATTGTCAGATAAAAAGCTGCACTTACTCATGTCCTGTCTGGTCAAAAAGTTAAGCTACTACTTTTTACCCTGTAGTTTATATCTTTCTTCTGGAATCAACAGCCTCACCGGTATTTGAGATTGATTGAAAGCCGAAGCTGAACAATAACAGAAGGCTGCTTTATTCCCAGACAATGCATTGTCCAGTTTCTCTATGTTTTCCGTTGCTGGGAAAGTGCCATTTACACTTTGGGGTTGGTTTAGAACAATGGGGCAGATTCCATGAGCCACTGCTGTTGTTTCCCTCACTCTGGGAAACCATTCTCAGATCTGCAGTTATTTTTGGAGCTAACTGTAAATTGTGAATGATAGAGTATATTCTTTTCTTCACAAGGAGACTTCTGGCACACTGGGACTGGGAGAAACAGAATAGCTTCTGTGTGGGTGTGGTTGTGTTACAGTTGTGCATATGATATGTGTATTACGCATCCATCCATATGTCAGTTTTTGGCTCCTTGTTTTTCGTCCAGAGTAGACCTCAGTCACGTGTTCTTTGTGTTCTCAAGTATATTTTTCACCATTTGGCTTGCCTTATATTTAGTCACTAAAATTCTAAAAATAAGGAATAAGCATTGCCTACTGAAATGTCTCCTTGACCCAAATGGGACACGAAAACTCCTGTAATGAAATTCGAGAGCAGTGAGATGTGTTATCAGTAACAGAATGACAACGAAACAGTCATAGGAGCTCTTAAACCAAAGCTACTGTAGTTCATACATTAGTAGCCTTTGTCATTCGAGCACTGTCAGCATGAGTATAATGTTGTGATAAGAGTTCCATAAAAAGATCACTTTTAGATGGAACATAAATGTGACTCAAAAGTCAAAACCTCAGTTTGGAATGGGATAATTATACTTGCATGTAAATTGATTGTAGGAATCCTAAATCAAAACAAAGCATTTTATTCCAAAACACACATTGAACATAATACTGATGGGACTCAGTATCGAGGTAACTTTATCTGTAAAATAGCCCTTTGAGAGGCCAATATTTCTTTTCCAGTCGCTTCTAAACATGGTGTTAGTTTACCTCTCACATAGCTGATGTCCTATTTTTCATCTCTGCACTCCATCCTATCCAGTGTTTACTGAAGGTGCTGAGGGGCCGGTGCAAGACCACTCATAAGAACCTCTTCTTCTAAAGGGCTTCTCTCGGTGGTCTACCCCCACCCCCACCCCCCCGCCACATGCTTGAGTCCGCTTTAACCCATTCTGACCTGAGATCAGATTCATACGAGGTTTCCGCCGGACACACACTGGTCTGATTAACCCATTCTGACCTGAGATCAGATTCTAAAAATGTCAGTCGCTCTTCGATTTTTCAAAAATAGCAGACCTACAAGCTCGTATCGCGCCACTCGGTGGCGCGATATGAGCTTGTAGATCTGCTATTTTTAAATAGCTAAAGCATAACATGATGCCCGGTCTCCCTGTCGCATCCGTGAGCAAATGTCCACCCATAGAAAAGTTGGGTTTACATACAGAGCTCAGCATTAGCATTTGTTGTATTAGTAAATATTTGTATACAGTATCAAAGAAATTAACAATGAAATTCAGAAATGATCTGAAATTATGAATCATAGTCTCAATTTGCGTTACAAAAAAACTGGAAACTAACTACTATAGCATCTTCACACAAATTTTCCACAATAAAGTAAGGTAGATAAAGGATTAAAACATGCCTGTTTAAACCATTCTGAACGGGCAACCATTTTGGTGTTAGCATCATGTTATGCTTTATCTATTGAAAAATAGCAGATCTACAAGCTCATATCGCGCCACCGAGTGGCGCGATACGAGCTTGTAGGTCTGCTATTTTTGAAAAAAATCGAAGAACAACTGACATTTCTAGAATCTGATCTCAGGTCAGAATGGGTTAATCAGACCCAGTGTGTGTCCGGCGGAAACCTCGTATGAATCTGATCTCAGGTCAGAATGTGTTAAAGGAGGTTTTTTAATCTTATGTAAGTACTCCCAGAAGTGATGTTCCCAGAATCTATGGAAGCTGAACACCGGTCTGTCTTCCTGCTTATCTGCTGGTGTCAACAAAACCCCAGCGGGGCTTGATCCCAGCAGTGCACTAACTGCTGTTTATTTACCCAGAAGGAAAGGTCCTTATGCAACTCTGCGCCGGTCTCAAAGGTCAGCCATAGCGGTTCCACATACAGTATATATTGCGCATGTCTAACCGGTTTTTTCCCTCTTTTGGTGTTTTTACTGCACAGGTTAGCATAGCAGCACTCGGTTCATTTGAAGTGCAAGTGTTACGGTTGCTGTGAATAATCCGAGGTGTAATGCTGTCTTATACAATATTGTAAATGGTAAACACATGACTTGAAAGGAATCCAGCATGCAGAGATCTGTTTTTCTCTCTCTCTCTCTGTGTGTGTGTGTGTGTGTGTGTGTGTGTGTGTGTGTGTGTGTGTGTGTGTGTGTGTGTGTGTGTGTGTGTGTGTGTGTGTGTGTGTGTGTGTGTGTGTGTGTGTGTGTGTGTGTGTGTGTGTGTGTGTGTGTGTGTGTGTGTGTGTGTGTGTGTGTGTGTGTGTGTGTGTGTGTGTGTGTGTGTGTGTGTGTGTGTGTGTGTGTGTGTGTGTGTGTGTGTGTGTGTGTCTTTAGAATGCCGGGGCAGCAATGGAATAAAAGCTTGTGTGTGTATTTGTGTGGGTATATTGACCACTTAGGCAAGTTAGGCCTCTCCATTCAGGGTTTGGTGATGTTCTATAGTCATCAGCTAGAATCAGCTTGGTTTGTTTATGGGCTGAAAGAGCTCCTCCTGAGCCTCTTGTCCAACCTTTGGCAAGGTAACTACACAACCCAATCCTCTACCAATGTGTTCTTGCCCTTTAAAGGACAGCCAATGCCAAGAAAGTCATAAAAAAAAAGAGAGAAAAGAGTCACATTCTTGAAGAATGTGACATTAAAACCACAGAGTCATGTGGACCGTCTCCTAAGGACCGTGGCAGAGCTCTATCCGTGTCTGTGTAAGACTGGTGTGAGTGACGGGGCCAGATGGCCACCCAGCATTGGCCCACTGACACATAGGGGGTGCGTCAGTGGGCTCCAGTTCCGTGTGCTTTGGGGTGCAGTATTTACCTGGCTGTTGAAGGATAAAGGGGAGAGTCTGGAGCTAATGCTGGCTGTAGAGATGACGCTTTGTCCTCTTCCGTCCTCATAGCCTTGCCCAGTAAAGTGCCACTCCAAAGTAGAGATTACAGATGACAGATTGTTCCAAGCAGGTTTTCAGATGGCCACCCAGCATTGGCCCACTGACACATAGGGGGTGCGTCAGTGGGCTCCAGTTCCGTGTGCTTTGGGGTGCAGTATTTACCTGGCTGTTGAAGGATAAAGGGGAGAGTCTGGAGCTAATGCTGGCTGTAGAGATGACGCTTTGTCCTCTTCCGTCCTCATAGCCTTGCCCAGTAAAGTGCCACTCCAAAGTAGAGATTACAGATGACAGATTGTTCCAAGCAGGTTTTCTACTCAAAACACAAACATGCTAACCCTGGCAGACCCAGCTGGCACTATGCTGCAATGCTGGTTCTATTCCTGGGTGTGGAGGGCAAGGCGCAAGGTTGACTTGGCAAGCACACAAGACACGATTGTGGGTATTTGGTGAACTATGTGTGGGTACAGTTCTGGGTTGCCCATGCTGGGCATTGCGCCCTCTCATCACCACGGGTCGCTTGGACAGTGCGCTTGTGTCCCATACTTTGCTTGGACAGTGGGCTTGTGTCCCATACTGGTGGGAGAGAGGAAGCAAAGAGCTTCTCTATGATGAGCACGCTGGGAAAATAACCAGATTCCAAGGCATAATACTGTAACGCTAGTAATCTCTGCCTTTAACCTTGTTCTTTCAAAGACACTAGGCCAGAGTTGGATGGATGACAGGCAGCAAAGATGAAAAGTCCTAACAACGCCAGACCCACAAGTGGTCATTACAGGCAGAGAGAAAGGGAATGTTGTGATATATTGGATACTTAAAGTCCACTCTGAACATTCGTACTCTGCCTCTATCTCTGTGTCCTGTTTGCTGTCCTCCCTCTATGCCTGCTGTAACTTACATGGTGCTTAGCACAGCAAAAGGCCTCTCTCCGACTGTTCTAAATTGTTCTCCCACATGCATTGGCTGGCACAGTTAGGACACTCTGCATTAGGGAACTAGATCAAGGAGACATAATGTAGCCCTCTAAAAGGATAGCATGACCTGGATATACAGAAACATCTCCAACAACAGCACAAGCTGCTTTGTCACGCTTTTACTTTGACTCTTATATAATATTGGTACAGCACAAGTCCCAGGATTTGGCATGGTATCATTCATTTGCAATCTATTAATTTAACCATTTAAAGATAGATTTGGTAAACTGGACCTGAGTTGGTTCTGTAGGCTACTGGAGTACAAGTAGTAAAACATGACATATTTTCTATCAATTACACATCCCATGAAGCCTTCAATTGATTTTGAATTGTTTGTGTGTGTTTCACAGCGTTAGTTTTGGTTAACCACTGTTTAAAGTGCCAATCGCTGTATGCTGGTTGATTTAGGGCAGTGGTTTTCAACCTTTTTCACATCAAGGCCCATTATTTATTCTGCATTTGAGCCATGGACCACCATTTGATGAGATTTAGCCTCTCAGCTCCAACACTATATATGGGAGAGATAACAGGCAAAAATAACAATTCTCTCAAATTGTGAAGATTTGAAGATCTCGAAGGGTCCATTTCGTTAGCACTCTCCCATCATTTAGCTGGGGACCACCTGGAACACCCTCGAGGACCACTGGCGGTCCCTGGGCCACTGGTTGAGAACCACTGAATTAGTGGAACCTACGAACGGATGGCTTCTCTTCAGGCCCCTCTGATCTGGGCCCCTGCTCTGGCACTGCTGTTGGTTTCTTGCTGAGTGTGTCCACCTGTCTCCTTTGGTCAGAGAGCGCTCGCATAGATAGCGCTGCTCCTGCTGCTCTGCTGTCAGCCAAGGGGGTGACGTCATCACGGCTGACACGCACACAATACCGTAGAGGGAGGGACACACAAACATTTTTACACTCTGTCCATATGGACAGAGCTAGGCCTTTGCATGCTTCTCAGTCTGCTGAACAGCGTGAGCTGTTTACAGCATGTCTTCCTGATGACCAGTTGAGCATATATATACACCGCTACCCTGTTGTGAATGTTTTTGTCAGTGTCTTTGTCTAATTTCCTTTGGCTAGTCTGTCCTAACGACAAAATCCTTTCTTTCTTCTCATTCAGCGCTGATTGGGTGGAGATCCTGGAGCCTCGCTCTCGGGAGCGCATGTACGTGAACCTGGCCACTGGCGAGTGCGGCTGGGAACCCCCGCTGGGTGCCCCTGTCCGCCAGGCCGACGGCAACCAGTGGTGGGAGCTCTTTGACCCCCACAGTGGCCGCTTCTACTACTACAACTCGTCTGGCCGCCGGACCGTTTGGCACCGGCCCCAGGGTGGAGATATAGTGCCCCTGTCCCAACTACAGGCCATGAAACGCTGCACCGAAGCCAAGCAGGCTGCGGGGGACTCGGACAGGCAGCACCACAGCACCACAGGGAGCATAGGCAGCGTGGGAAGCCAGGGGCGGCAGACCCCGCTGGCCGAACCAGAGCGAGAGGCGACCAGTTCCAGAGACCAGGAGACCAGCGAGAAAGAGACTGGTGACACTGAGCTGGAGCTGGCTGTGGCAGACAGCAGGTCGCAGGGAGATGGCAGCAGCTCTGAGCGCAGCACAGAGAGCAGCAAAGACTCACAGAGGTACGTCTGAGACCCTAGATGTTACAAACAGACCATGGTTTGGTCTACTGTGCGGGGCAGCAGTGGCCCAGGGGGAAAGTGGCCACATGGCACCCGGAAGGTTCCCAGTTCGATCCCAGGGCTCCCCCAGAGTTAGTGTTGAAATGTCCTTGAGCAAGCCCTACTTTTTTATAAAAAAATAAAAAATAAATTATCACACGATTTTGCAACCCATTTTCAGTGTAAATTATCTAATATAATCCTGGGCGCTACACTTCCTCTGCCAACCTGACCTCATGCTTAGTTCCTTCTATGCATGAGGAGTCCAAGCTGCTTCTTTTCACCTGACAGGGGGGAGTTTCCCCGGCCAGACGTAGCGCGTGGAAGGAACACGTTATTCCGACCAGTTCCTTTCCCCTCCATCAGGTGCCCTAATTGCTCCCGATGAGCAGGCTGGTGCCTTGCACGGTTTCCTCCACCATCGTATGAATGTGTGTGCAAATGTGTGAATGTAATGCACAATATATGTAAAGTGCCTTGGATAAAATGTGCTATATAAATGCACCTTTTACCATTTATTTTACCATGTGAAAAGCTGAAAAGGGGAATTGAGCTGAATTATTAAGGGATCTTATTATGGGGAAATAAGGGGCTGGAAGGTGATAGTCATCACATGCATGTGGCACAGTGACTTGTAATGACTTTCAAATGCTTGGGATATGAGAACTGGATTACTTTTACTTTTGATCAGTCAGGCTGATCTCCAGATCACTATTTTCATTCTCGCTTATCTTAGCGATCCACATGCCCTGCATTTCCATAGCATGGTCTGTGAACCGTGCTCGCCAATTTCAGCAAATCGCTACCAAATGGGAAGGCGTGCTTGCAGTCATATTGTAGTGTGTAGGGCATAACATTTCCCCTCTTGCATGTGTGCATGGTGGAGTGGAGCCCCTAACACAGTAAGTCATTCAAGAGACCCCATCATGTGCTCAGCGCTGTGGCCTGGTCTTAACCACCATATCTCCCTCCCAGTCAGATTCCATGCATGCCACTTCTATTTCCCCTGGCCCAGGGCCATCAGAGCTGTCTTTAGTGTCCATATTCTCGGCTTCATGCTGCTCTGGAACTTATACGCTCATTTCATTTTCCTAAAACAACCCTAGACCGCGCTGGCCATTAATAGAGACTATACTACACCTCTAATCAATGACTAACTTAAACCACCATGGACCTGGAGCACGGCTGCATGGCCTCTCAACTCAGGGTTTTGAAAGAACTGCATCATGTTGTGTATGTGTGCATAAGCAGAACACATGAGAGACATGTGAGCGAGTGTCGCTGTCTGTGTTTAATAAGATGCAGAACTGCCAGCCGTCTTTAACAGTTCCCCTTGGTTCCTTGAATCCTTGCTGATCAGACTTTTTTTTCCCAAGTCTCACCTTTGACCCTGCCCCCAACCTCCTGGGATTACATGAAGGTAAATGGGAAAATTAATTGTTCAGCCCAGGCTGTTCAAAACCACTTCAGGAGACTCTGTGCTTTAACCCCCAGGGTGTGGGAGTTCTAAACTCTGTTTCTGTTCATCCCCAATGACTCAACCTTTCCAAAAGCGTCTCCTTCTCTCTTCTCCCCAAAACACAATGGCCTGCTGTGTTCCTGAGATGAGGAGGATTGAGCGCCCAAGTAGCTTGATACCTCACTCAGCCATATGGCCATGCTCATTTTCACTGGCCATCCTCTTTAGCAAGTAATTAGAAACCATCACGCAAGGCGGAGAGAAGCTGGAATGTGACGGCTCCAAATGGATGAAAACAAACTCAGTGGTCTCATGTTTGGGGTCAGGGAGGAACGGCGAGGATATGTGCTCTTCATTAGTTAGCCAACACGCTTATTGATAATGACAAGAGTCAGTGGTTATGAGAATAAGGGTGAAAGACATCGTCTAGTTGAACTAACTGTTGTCAGTCTTCCAAGAGGCTATTGTCCTGTTTGATTTACTGGAGGTGTTTTTGTCAGTCACATACATTTCTCTATTTTAAGTGATAACCTTTTCATTTTTATCCATTATTTTAAACAATTCCTAGCAAGATCATTTATTCCCATTCTTTCCTTACATTTTACCTAAAGAATTGTAACAGAAATGGGAACATTTAGTTTGTGAATCTATTTCAAAAACCCACAAAAAAAACCCAATAGGGCTCTTTCTTTGTCCCGTTTGTTCCATTGCTTTGTCCCGTTTGTTCCATTCCCTTTAGTTTTCACTCTATAAATAAAGGAGGAGTGGTCATCATAATAGGTGGACGTGTTTCTAAAGTTTCCAACAACAGACCATCTGTGTTATCTTATGCACTGGTTGGATGAGTCATCTTCCCTTCTCGCTCTTTGTATCCGCAAAGGTTCATATCTGTCTTAACGTGTGTAAAAGCAGGGAGTGTACTCTGTACTGTACACTGTAGGTGTGTGTGCGTGTGTGCGTGCGTGCGCGTGTGTGTGTGTGCGCGTGCATGCGTGTCCAAAGCTGTTACTCATTGGGCAAGTCTTATCACATGTCCTGGGGATTTCTGGGGATTTTGAGCCTGTGCAGCTCATCAGGAAAATACCTTGTTCTCCAGAGGTAAACAACCGTGTCACATGTGGCTGTGGGTAGAGGGAACAGAGGCGCACTGATCTGTTTGCATGATGTGGCGCTGAAAGGTGGAACTGATCATCACGTTAGTAACATCTGTACTGTATTTCACCTTTGTACGTTCCTGCGTGTGCACGTGCGTGTGTGGCATTACTACCATGGGTCATCGTCCATGCAACATCTGCATGATGTTTCACCATAGATAACCTGTGGAATATGTCTGAGTGTGAACCACATGCCATGCGTGCCCTTGCCCACTGTGTGTGGGCTGCCTTCATAAATTACTTTGAAATTAGAGCAGATAGTTTGCGTTTGAGTGGATGTTTACTGCCTGCGGAGTGCGGAAGAGCTGATGACAGTGCAGTGTACGGCAGCCCAGAAGTCACCCCGACACAGAGTGGTTCACGTGAGGGTCACAGCACTCCATTGTCCTGTGGGTTGGTCTAAGGGTCATAATGGACCACTAGAAGGAGGAAAAGCCCCTTAGTTAAGCCCATTTGTCCCCAGGGTCAACTGGGAGCTTTCTCTAGCAGGAAGTCTAGTTATGCTGGCATATAGTGAACACCAAATGACTAGTATGTGCCCTCTTATTTAAGCCTGTGTAATGATACAGCGCTGCTCTGAAGACTGACTGCATTCATTCTTAAGGCAGTCAGCCTGACATGACATCAAACACTTAGAACTCGTTGTTCCGGATCGTTAGCTAGCTTTAACATGTACAGACTCCAATTGAGAGATTTAACCTTTTGCAGACGCTGATAGTTCATTGCTTAACGTGAAACTTCCCACTTTGATGTTTTATTACTTATTCGTGAGGTGATTTGAATGGAAAGTGAAGACCTTTTGAAGATGTGTTTTGAGTTACAAAGGTTTTAAAAGGCAACTGTGACAGTGACTGTGTTGTCACAGGGGGGTCTCGCTCAGGGACAAATTAGCCAGTGGGGCCATGGCCCAGGGGCCCTTGGCCCTGAAAAGGGCTCCTGTGGGGCCCTTCATTGGCCATTGATTTAGTTAAATTTAGGTCAAAAAACATGATAAAAACACGGAAAAACACAAATGTTGCACACACGCGCGGGTCGCGTGCTCTGGGGGCCCTGCAAAATGACCGGCCCAGGGGCCCTCGTGGGGGTTAATCCGTCCCTGGTCTCGCTCAGGGACACTTTGATATAGACTGGCCGAGTCGGGGGCTCTCTACCAATAACCATTCAGTTATGGCCGCCCAAATGAGCATATCTATCCCAATCGTTTTTTGTACATACAAGGACATAAGTAGAATCATCGTTCGTAATTCTTAATTCGCTGTGAGGTAACCTTAGGATTTCTCTTCAACAAAGTATTTATTTATGGGTGAATTTATTTTTTATTTAGTCTGGAGAGTTCAAAGAAGTCCATCACCCCCAAATAATAACAAAAACGTGTTGAGGTTTTCCTCGTTTTTCTTTTCGTTGAGTCATCCCGGAGAAATGGTTTGCTGAATTGATTTAGGAAATGATTAAGAGTCTCATACGGGTAAACAGAGATTCTCAATGAGTCACACAAGGACATGTTTATAGGGCGAACACAAGCCTCTCACACTTTCATCTTCATCATGTCGTGCTTTAGCTATTTAAAAATAGCAGATCTACAAGCTCATATCGCGCCACCGAGTGGCGCGATACGAGCTTGTAGTTCTGCTATTATTTGAAAAATCGAAGAACGACTGACATTTTTAGAATCTGATCTCAGGTCAGAATGGGTTAATCAGACCAGTGTCCCCCCGGCGGAAACCTCGTATGAATCTGATCTCAGGTCAGAATGGGTTATAGGGCGAACACAAGCCTCTCACACTTTCATCTTCCACCACTCTCAGGACCCAGCAGCAACATTTTAATATGCACTGGAAATACTATGGCTTGTTTTATCTCAGTGCTCCAAGCATGGTAAGCTCATTTCTCGTCTCTCCAGATGGTGTTTTAAGTCTGCCCTTAATGATATAGGCGGGGGTGTTTTTTTCCCCTTAAAACAATGAAAAAGTTACTCTTTTAAACTTGGGTTGTATTTTCATTACCTCATGTCTTTGGTCCAGTGAGTGACATCGTCTCCGTTTCTTATAGTCAACTTTTCACTTTCTCTGTCGTAAATGTTTATAGCACTGTATAGACATTGATTACACAGAGCTATACGGCTTTTGTTTCTTAACTAGAGGAGTGCGTTCCAAAACCTCCTCTCTTTTAGTTTTATTTTGATAGTTTGGCTTTCTCTCTCTTTTTAACAAGAAATTGCAGTAGCTTTCCTTAACCACTTGAACCCAAGTGTGAAAATAGCTTGTAGACTATAGGGACAAAATGAGGGGGTCTAGCATAGAGTATATAAACCCCTGGGGGGGTCAATATACCCTGGGGGACCCTGGTCTGTAGTCTCTCTATACTATACAAATTGTTCTATTTGTACATTCTTATGGGGGTCCTTGAAATTACAGTTTGAGGACCACTGTACTACAGTAACTGGAACAGAGTATGTACAAATGTACACTCTCAGAGTTATGGGCGTCCTTGAAATTAAAAAAGTTTGAGAACCACTGTACTACAATAACTGGAACAGAGTCTTCATTAATAGTATGTCACTATCTGTGAAGGACGTAAGGAAGAGACCCAATTTCAGACCCAATTTCTTTCCAATATGGTTGCTGTGCAAAGAGCCTAATGAAACTCACAATTCTGCAGCGTGTCACTTTAGCAGCTATAATTCTTTCTTTTCTTTGGAGGATACTTCATATCATGGTTTCTGAGGAAGAACTTTCTAACACAAGTAGGACGCGCAAACGCGGGAAGCGAATGCAGCTCGTGTGTGTGTGTGTGTGTGTGTGTGTGTGTGTGTGTGTGTGTGTGTGTGTGTGTGTGCTACAGCTAAGGTTGGGCGATATGCCAATTTTTTTCAACCGCCCATCGTCTGACCAAGAATCGGCGATTGACGATGTATTCGTGTCATAAAAGTAAAGTGAGAACAGCTCAGATCTACAAGCTCTTAAGCTGCCTGTTTTTGCAGCTCCGTTCGCTAGGCGTTGAGAGCTTGTAGATCAGTCTGTTTCTGCTGCGCAGCCAGGGTAACTTGCTCCCTTGCCTCCGCGCACCGGTCTGTCGGAGGCTCGAAGCGGAGCCCACAAGCTCCTGCGGCCGGGCTGATCCACAGGCTCTCAAGGCATTGCGTCCTGCCTGTTTTTGCAGTGCCGTTCGCTACGCGTTGAGAGCTTGTAGATCTGTCCATTTTTGCAGCGCTGGTGTCGGGGTTCGTTCACGTTGATGATCCCCGAGCCTATACAGTGGAGAAGTCTTGAGCACAGGCTCAGAGGGGCGCTAACTCTAAGCTAAGCGCTAAGCTAACGTTGCCCGAGCCTATACAGTATAGGCTCGGGGATCGTTAGCTTAGCTTAGCGTGTAGCTACTGTTTCAACACACTGAACTAACTTCATCTATACTAACACTACCAGCCTGTTTTTTATTTTTTTCCCCCGACTTCACGGGTGGCGCATTGGGATTGTGATGAGACACGAGACAGCAGTGTGCATTCTGTTGTGACTGTATATTATTAAACTGCATGGGTCTGGACTCCGGAGCTTAAACAACATGTAGGCTACAGCCTCCCTCGGCTCTTACGGCTGCCGTTAGTGCCGTTCCCCGATGCTGCTGACTGCTGAGTGCGGGGAGTCGGACTGTGGGAGCATACCATTATAACGGGAGGAGGGGATTTCCACCCGGCCGCTTGCTGGCCCAAATTGATTCACATGCTGCTCACACTTTACAGGTTAATTGGGCTAAATCGTCCCGAAAAATCGCCTAATAAAAATATTCGGCGATTGGATTCGTATATTCGCGATTGACGATGTATTCGTATCGTCACCCAACCCTAGCTACAGCTGCGCCCTCTGGTGGCGGGCGGGTGGTGTCACAGCGGGACAGACACACAGACACGATCTGCAGGGTCTCATAGTTAGTGCTCACTGCGTTCGCAATCACTGCGTTCGCAATGATTTGCTTTCATACACACAGACAGACAGATGCAGACACACAGGTTCATATTTCAGAGGTGTGTCTCTTACTTTACCTCACTTTCCCTCTGGCTCCCTCATTAACGACAACCAGGGTTGCCTGTGGTCCCCTTTCTGGCCCGGGCCCAGTTCTCCGAGCAGGGTGGGTCCGCTCGGGTGCCACAGATATGTACAGCTGGTAGACATCTTGGCTCAGCGGAGTGAGGGAGGTACGATGGTTCAGCTGTTCACGACAGCTGGCTCTCTCAACCTTGGAGGTGTCTTAAGTTACAGGCATTATAGGAGCCTATCGGTGTCGTTGAAAGCTCATCCTTTCAAGTTTGCACCTTGGTGGGGCTTTTCTTTGCGCGGCGGTTTGTTCAGCAAGATAATTTTTAATTTTGAACACTGCTGATGTGGCTAGTAAGTAGTAAGGCATAGTAATGTCTATAGAAAATTCTCCTTTGTCTTCTCGGCTTCCTTCCTTCTACGCACATCTCACTCATCACATTGGTCCTCACTCGGTGGTGATTGTGAAGCCAGAGCCCAGCCTGTACGTGTGACCTCATTTCCTCTTCCCATCCTGCACATGATGATGATGATATTAATAACCCCCTGTTTTTCAGAGCAAGTTATTCCCAGAGGGAGGAGGCAGTATATTTAAGAACCTCCAAATCCATATTATATCTGCCCAAATGACTCAGCTGATGACTTTTCCAACAATTCCAGGAAGGAAGGAAACGCTGAAAAATCCTGAGTATTAATTGAAGTTAAATTAACACACAGGATTTTGTTTTGCGACGGAAAATGACACCACGTCTGCTACTAGCATAGCCCCCATAGTTGCATATATTTAGTTGGTTATTGAGACGGTCTGACCACGGGGATATGCAGAGCGGTGTCTGAGGTATCACAGGGATATGCAGAGCGGTGTCTGAGGTATCCGGGCCATTGGTCATGGGCGTGAGACACCCAAGCTGCTGAGACTAATAGAAATTTGCTGACCGTTAAGTTGATTTGCTGCCTCATGGGCCAATCGAATTACCCAGTTGGGCTCCAAAGGACACTAACTTCATTTTATCTCCCATTTCCCTTTGGTCCTGCAAGTCTCAGTAGCTATATCTCCCTAGGCCCTTTAGGAATGTGCGTGTCGTGTGTGTGTGTGTGTGTGTGTGTGTGTGTGTGTGTGCGCGTGCGTGCGTGTGGACTTGGGTGAATAGCTGATCTGGAGATGATCACTTTGTAAACAAGGGAGAAACCCTGAAAAATGTAGGGTCGCTTGTCTGTCTTTAGTTCATGGTAATTATGTCTTTTCATTCATATCCCCTGTGAGAAGATGACAGCGTATTATCCCTCCTTTTGCAAACAGAAGATAAATGCCTGACAGCAGGTAGGCATGCTAGCGCAGCACCAAGCAACCAACACACACCCTTGTTAAACAACTTTCTTCATGCTTGAAGCAGAGCAAACAAGGTGGTGTGTCAGCAGTCAGCACTACCGTGCGTTACATAAGAGAGACCACCTCTTTGCCTGACTGCCTCTGCTTTGATTGTTTAGGATGATTCCTCTCTCTCTCTCTCTCTCTCTCTCTCTCTCTCTCTCTCTCTCTCTCCTTCCCTCTGTTTTTATGCTCCCCTCCCTCCCCCGACCCTCAACCCCATCGCTGCTGTTTAGAGAGCCGTCTCCGTGACGATGGCACAGCAATGCATTGTGTGAGGCTCCACACACACACACACACACACACACACACACACGCCCTAGAGGCCTCTGAACGAGCCCTGAGGAATGCCAGCCTTCCCGCTCATTCCCTCTCCGCACTCTCCCACGACTAATCCCCCCCCCCCCCCCCTCTTCTCATTTACACACATTCTCATCCTCTCTGTCTCACTAGCTCTGTTCTGTCTTTTCATCCTCATTTTCTCACACTTGTGCTGTCTTTGTCTCTCTACGTCTCTCTCTCTCTCTCTCTCTCTCTTTTGGTTGGGGTTTGTATTTTCATACTTTTGTTTGGTTGACCCGGGGTTCCGTAATATGTGAGCGTTGTTCTAGCAGTGTAATGGGATTAGGAGCTTTTCAGTGTGAGACCCAAGACAGTGTACAGCTTCTACTGTTGTAGTTGGCCACCGTCCCCCATGTGATCGTGATAATCATCTCATCGCGTCTGCTCGCTCGCTCGCTGCTGACACACACCATAATGTGTGGATGCCGGAGGGGCGGAACAACACACTATGTCCTGTCCCAGCCTGGCGGGGACAATGACAAACAACAGAGACAAAGCCCAATGAAATCCCTATCTCTCAATGCTTGGAGCTGGACTCAGCAGAGTGCTTCTCACTCTCAGGCCCCTGAATGAGTTCCATTTCAGCCCGATCCACAGGATAGGGTTTCCTTTGTTTGTTTTTGGCCATATTAACGGTCCTGATGTCATTTAGCATGAATATGAAGAGGACATATAGTAATGATTCTCAGACTTTTTCATTTCAAGGACCCCCCCATGTTTCCTATGCGTTAGCGCTTAGGGCCACAGACCCTTATAAGTCTCAGTGTAGCCTCTCAGAGTTACTATTTATTTACCTGGCGACCCCCTAGAATCCCTCAAGGACCCCGGGGGGGGTCCCCAGACCACACTTTGAGAACCACCGACATACATATAGATCACATGACCAATTTATACTTTGTATTAGCGCCTCATTTATTCTGTTGTGTTTTGATTGAATACTATTAGTCATAAATGTAAATAACACGAAATACAGTCGGACATTAAGGCTAAAAGGATAACACAAAAAAGTCCTGGGTTCTTTCAAGGTTCAAGTTTATTTAGTGTCGCCGAAGGGCAAATTGGGTTGCAGCATAGACAGTACATTAAACAATGAATGAAACAGTACAGACAACAAACAGTTCACATAGCGGATACCAGAGTAAAAGGTGCACACAACCATTAAAGTGCAGGCGTTTAAAGTGCTATGCGATAGGTCATAAAAGTGCGTGTGCATAGACATAGGCACAAGATAATACAGTAAAAAGTAAAAGTGCTCATCATAAGGTTATATCCTCGATCTACGCACAGCAGCATTCAGTGTGTGAATAGAGACCGGGGCAGACAGGGGACTTGTTTCCGTTGAGGTCCTGTTAAGGAGTCCAAACCAAATGGACACTCTTGGAGTTACAGGCAGGCGTTTTGTTCACACAGCCATCATTTAGCCGGGGACCCTCTGGATTAGATCAACAGTAGGTGGAAACCAGACTATGTGCACACGGCTGCCATCCTGCCAGCAAGGTGCTACCTAGGTGCAACTTCCCATAGACAGCCCATTCATCCAAATGGAAAAGTCATATATATATATTTTTATAACTTTATTTATAAGATTTTAAATTTTTGTAGACAAACAACCCCACATATACCCCACCCTCCCCGTTTCCATCACAAAACAAGACAACAACAACAACAACAAAATAAAATAAACAGGTAGTAAATAATAAATGAAATAAATAAATACAATAAAATAAAATTAGCCTTTTACTAGATTAAGGGGCTACACAGTGAACCAAATTACATGTAGGAAAAACACTTAGGACACATCATCAAAAGACAGTGAGTCGGAAGACAGTGAAAGGGTGAATTCAAGGAAAGGGGACCAAGCCTTTACACATTTCTGGCGAGATTTGAACCTGTTGTATCTGAGCTTCTCCAATGGTATAAAGGATAGAACATCCTTGACCCAACTTGTAAATGTTGGAAGAAAAGTCATATTTAATTGTATTAAATAACGTCAAACTCACCATCATTGCAGCTGTACGAAAAGCTTGAATTATCGTCTCGCTATCGGCAAAGTGTTTGTTTCATAAAAATCCACCGTAGACATGTTATGTTATGAGCTACTTCCTGTCAAGAAATTCCTTGCAGATGATTATTTTGTGTCAGAGGTTTGGAAGCATTCGTTATCAGTAAAGCAACCTCCTGCTGCCTCCTGCATTATGTGCAAAAAAAAACAGGTGGTACACATGGGCTGTTGAGTGATAGTCAACGAGCACTTCCAAACTCCAGCACTTAGAAACAAATCATCTGCAAGGAATTTCTTGACAGGGAGTAGCACATAACATACTTTTATTAAACAAACACATTGCAGATAGAGGATAATTCAAGCTTTTCATACAGCTGGGAGTTTGACGTTATTTAACCCATTCTGACCTGAGATCAGATTCATACGAGGTTTCCGCCGGACACACACTGGTCTGATGAACCCATTCTGACCTGAGATCAGATTCTAAAAATGTCAGTCGTTCTTCGATTTTTTTCAAAAATAGCAGACCTACAAGCTCGTATCGCGCCACTCGGTGGCGCGATATGAGCTTGTAGATCTGCTATTTTTAAATAGCTAAAGCATAACATGATGCCGACACCAAAATGGGTGCCCGTTCAGAATGGGTTAATACTATTAGATAGGACTGTTCTGTTTGGATGAATGGGCTGTCTATGGGAAGTTTATTTTATTTACATGTTTATTTAACAGGGACAATACAAAAAACAATGTATCAAGTTGTAAAAACATGAAACCGTTGCATTGTATATGGGTTTGTAGCCAAGGCTAATTTGCAACCCCAGTCCCTGGTTAGGCCTTTCTATACAAATATGATCTACCTAAAATAATCCTTTCTAAAAAATTACATACAAATACATCTAATCTACAAAAGCAATAACAGATTTGTTGCACCTAGGTAGCACCTTGCTGGCAATATGGCAGCCGTGTGCATATCATAGTTGGCTGTAGCCCCGCAAATCACTGCTCGTAGTCAATTCAATTCAAAGGGCTTTATTGGCATGAGAAAACATACGTTTACATTGCCAAAGCAGAAAGAACAGTACAACAATACAGCAATACAATCAAAACAAAAACAAAAATTACGTACTTTGTCGGATTCTTCAATAGATCAACTTCTATGTACCAAGATCACTCGATGCAGGTATAGTGCAGGCATATACACAATGATTAGTCTTTACGGTGGTTGTGTTCCATTTGATATCCTTCTCCTATCACAGCAACTCACAAATCTTGCTGCTGTGTTTGCACATTGTTGTACTTCGCCCAGCAGATATGGGAGTTTTTTGTCAAACCAAGACACACAATAACTGTGAAAGCACAAACTACATACATACAGTAGTGAATACCGTCCTGAATAGACAAAAATGTAGACGTGCTGTTTTCACCGTTTCACATTATCAAGAGATTGGCGTCCCAAGAAAGTAGAATTTTCTCATCTATGAACTGAAGCCAATATTTTCATGAGGCTTGACATTATAAACTTGATACAAGCTCTATATAAGCATGGATTAGTCCTTGCTTCCGGCCGCCATGCGGTACGTGGACATTACATTGGGCATTTCCTGTTTGTGCTGTATAGGGAAGCCCACCCCCGCCCCGCCCCCTGCACATGGGCCTCTTTGGACAGGACGTAGTGGTCAGTACTCGTTCAAGGTCACTCCTTGTTAACCCATTCTGGGCGGGATCAACCCCTTTTGGTGTTAGCATCATGTTATGCTTTAGCTATTGAAAAATAACAGATCTACAAGCTCATAGCGCGCCACCGAGTGGCGCGCTACGAGCTTGTAGGTCTGCTATTTTTTGAAAAATCGAAGAACGACTTTTTTAGAATCTGATCTCAGGTCAGAATGGGTTAAAGTAGTAGACCACTCACGCTCAACGTTCTCAAATGTTGGTGTTTTTTTTGTTGTTTGTTGTCTGGCTGTTGAATTAATTCAGATTTTTAATGAGCGGGAAGGCTTTTATTTGCTCATGCATAATGGAAATGGTATGTGACTGTTGCGGTTTGTGTTGTGTGGTCCTAGCAGTCTGCTGTGTTCCTCTGCTGCTTAATTATCGGAGAAGCCTTGATGTTGGGTTGCAGACGGTTTCCTGCCGTAACAGTCCGATGCTAAACAGCGTGCTGCAGTGAGCCTAGAATTGTTTTGTGGTGTTTGTCTGCAGTTGGTGTCGAGGTGCTATCACCCCCCCCCCCCCCCCCCCCGGCCTGCCCCCGACAAGATGTAAGTGAGAAAACTCTCAGCGTTTCAAAGAGCACAAAGAGTGGCCACTCGTTCACAGCTGCCCTCTGTCAATCCACACACACACACACACACACACACACACACGCACGCACGCACGCGCGCGCGCACGCACGCACGTGCACATACTCACAGTCCCACCTACCCATACAGTCACCAGCACTTAGTAAACAATAGCAGTGAATCCAGCTCCTCTTCTTCACACACACACACACGCATGTACTGTGTGAGTGCGAGTGCGTGCCGCCCGGACAGCGAACTGGTTCGGTTAGGGTATTTTGTCACTGTGTCTGAGGAAAAGGCGACGATTTTGGAGCATTCCCAGCGTTGAATGACGGTTGAAGCAGTCTGTCTTGGTCCTGTGCCAGGTGGCTGAGGCCCAGCTGTTTATAGGCCGTGCCTGGAATGGATGCCATATCTGTAGGGCCGTTTGAAGACAAGAGTGGCTGTTTACATTCAAACCACCGAGGTGGCGTGACTCACTTATAAAGGAGAAAGGGGGGCGGGGGGGGGGGGGGGGGTAGTGTAAAGGAAAGAGAGAATGTTACGCAGTAGCTTTGGGGAGTAAAAGGAAGTTTGCGTCGGTTGTTGGGACCTCTGGGGAATTATTGCAGTATTGTTCCAGAGAGATGCAGGGACATTCGCAGGGGAGGGGGGTGTGGGGTGGGGGGGGGCACTCCGCCTCCGCCTCCTTTTCCTCTTCCCTTCTTTTCCTGCCCTACAGTCCACTTTTCCACGAAGTTATGGAGCTTACAGGGAAAGGAAGCCTTTGAACGGTTTAGTTTGAGCCTCTGCATAGTAGAGCTGTGTTTATGTTTTGGACGTACCGAGGACAGAACAGTGATCAGCTTTGATCTGGTTTAATTACCCAGCTGGAAGTTAAGTCAAGGAAAGGTGTAGAAGAGGAAGGTAAGTCTCCGGGCCTCATAAAGTATGTTATCACCTTTGATCATTAGAGAAGATAGAATAGATCCGCTTGACCTTGAGTACACCACGCATGTATCAGTCATAGTCAAGTGTGTGTGTGTGTGTGTGTGTGTGTGTGCGTGTGTGTGCGCGTGTGCGTGTGCGTGTGCGTGTCTGCTTTCAACCATACGTCTCAGTTCCAGAGGACAAGTGTTTGATCAATGGAGGAAACCGGCAAGTCTTGATTTCAGGGTATATGATTATGATGCTGGAGTGTGGAGTGGAGTGCAACAGGGCGTAGCGGTGTGACCATATTAATGACAGATTATTTTCTGCTGCTGTCAGGACTAGGATTAGCATTGTGCCAGTGGATCTGAAGCTGGAAGGGGAGAACGGCATTAAGCTCTAAGGCTGCCCTTGTGAAGATTGAGAATGTAAAAAAGCTGTAACTCTTAAATGCTCAAATCAAAATCAGCTGATTCCATCTCCAAATCTTGGTCAAGCCGCAGAGTTTCAGAAAACTTGAGGCAATGTTATTTCTTGGGTCTACACTAGAAGAGGTTTATTAAGAATGCTCGCAAACAGCATTATATATGGGACACATTCTCCACACCATCCGATCACAGACAGTTGCAGGAATTCTTGATTCGTTTCAGTTCTGTGTGTGGCTCTTATTCACTGAGTGCTTAAGGGAGCTTGGTTAGCACAACACACTGGAGTTATTGTCTCACGGGTTTGACTGCCATGTTATGGCTCTCCTAGACTAAAAATGGAGTGCAGGCTTTTGAAGGTCAATGAAATGTTTAGAGAAGAATCTCTGGATTGTAGCCTCACACTATTCTAAAATGGATGGAATAGTTTCTTCGAAGATTTTGTTTGTATTTGTGCTGCCATGGGGATGTGGGGGGGGGGGGGGAATATATGTGAATGATTGTTTTGAAATTGTTGTAAAGAAAAATCAATAAACATATGTTTTTGTTTTTTTAATTGATGGAATATAGGAGTGGCTGAAAACCAGTGTTTGGAATGGGGTGCATATGTTTGTTAGACATACTAACAGTCCGACAGGCATTAGTGCGACAACACCGTTGCTGCTGACATGCACGTCCGGTTACAACTAACCCATGGCCAGGTTAAAACTCCCCCGTGGCGGGTTAAAACTAACCCGTAGCTCCTGACATGCATGGCAGGTTACAATTAACCCCTGCCAGGCTTCCTGTGAGGTTAGGTTTAGTGTTGGGTTTTTTGGGTAGGGTGTCGGACTCATGACTGTAGGACTGTTAGTATGTCGGACAAAACACATGCACCCGTTTGGAATTTAATTATGATAAACACACGTTAAATATTATAATTATATTATTTTTATTACACTGATACTCATCGCTCATACATCTTGTTTTTCTCCCCTGCAGAGATTTGGCTCAAAGATGGCAGCCCCCACCAGGCACTAAGGCGGCCATGTTAGTGAAGGTGAACAGCATGAGCCGGAGCCAGCCTATCCCCACCGTGCAACAACATCTTCACCACAGTGCTCACAGCAAATCCCACACCTTCACTCTCCACCCTGCCAGCAGCAAGGCCTCTGTGGGACACCTCGGCTCCACCCAGGGATATAAGACTGCCCCGTCTGGCAAAACGGCTGCCGATACACGTCAGGCACACCACCTGAGAAAGGCTAGCAATGGCAGCTTCTGCCTGGTGCCCTCTGAGAGCGGCCACCCGAGCCCAATGCTTCACAGATCCCAGACCAGCACGCCTCGCCCTGTCTCTCCACAGTACGGCGGCACAGGACCACTCTACGATGATCCGGTGACAGAGTGCCCCATATACGATGAGCCCCCAATGGACATGGAGGTTGAGGGGGCTCACTTTCACAACGGGCCCTCTTTGTCACGCTCGACCCCCACCCACAGCCTCCAGAAGCCTCGCCTCCTCCAGCACCCTGGTTCTTCACACTCAAGCTCCAGACACAAGAGGAACCCTTCTGCCTCTGACTACAGCCCAGCAGGTCTGGAGTGTATCAAGCACATGGTCAATGTGGACCCCAAACAGGGGCACATGTCCGGTTCTCCTGTCCCCACACGCACACGCACACCCTCTCCTACCGTAAGGCAAGACCTTCTCCTGACCCAACATCATCCACACATCCAGCCTCAAGCACAGGCCCGGGGCCAGCCAAGGGACAGGGAGCCAGGGACCCCAGGTCCAGGTACGCTAGAGAAGAAGCAGACATGGCGAGCCCTGGAGGCCACCGTGCAGCGGGCCATGGAGGCGCGACACAGCAGGCAGAGCAGCCAGGCCTCGCAGGACTTCCCCACCTCCACGCCACAGGCCACAGGCACAGCCACCTACCAGGACTCCGGCTACTCCACAGGTCCCTCGCCAAGTTTGAGAAGGAAGAGCAGGAGGCGTGTTGGCGCTGGAAGTGGAGCTAGTGGTAGGCCAGGGTCCGTGGGTAGCAGCGGGGAGCTGTGTGCTCTTAATGAGCGGCTGATGGCAGAGATGAGGGAGGTTGTGAGTCGCTCCAACACCATGCGGGAGGTGAGGCCGGTGCTGGAGCCGGAAATGAGCGAGAGGGCGCTGGTGCCTCGGACGCGCTCCCCCGCCGACTCGCTCAGGTGGTACGGAGCGGGGGGAGGATCGACGGGCAGGTGTTCATCGCGAGAGGACGTCACGGGTGGTGCCAGTGCCCGGTCGCTGGGCAGGACAGGGAACCACTGTAACCCGGCTCTGAGCACCCTGGAGATCCAAGGGAGGCAGAAGAGGACTTATGAGAAGGTGGACACCCTGGAAAAGAGCATCACTAGCCAGGCCAGTCTAGTCTCCTCACCAGAGACCCCAGGACCATCCTCACAGGTGTGTGTGTGTGTGTGTGTGTGTGTGTGTGTGTGTGTGTGTGTGTGTGTGTGTGTGTGTGTGTGTGTGTGTGTGTGTGTGTGTGTGTGTGTGTGTGTGTGTGTGTGTGTGTGTGCAAGAGAGAGAGATGACATATAATAACCTAGAGACTATATCACTACTTATCTCTGCCTATATGCACTGTACTGTACATTCAGTCCCTTGGGTAATCAATCACACTTCATGCAAGCCTGTTTAGTGTTTACATGTTAGTAAAGCTGCAATACAATATTATTTAAGTGCTTACCCAATCTGTATGGTAAAGTATGATAATACAATATAACTACAGGTTCCAGTAGGTGTCCCTACTCTTATATTGAGACCAAGAGGTGTTGCATGAAACTAATGGAAATATCTAGCCTTGCGGGGGACACATGTTTATGCCCTGGTTAGGGCTTAAAAGTTACGGATTGCGGCCTTAACCCATTCTGACCTGAGATCAGATTCATACGAGATTTCCACTGGACACACACTGGTCTGATGAACCCATTCTGACCTGAGATCAGATTCTAAAAATGTCAGTCGCTCTTCGATTTTTCAAAAATAGCAGACCTACAAGCTCGTATCGCGCCACTCTGTGGCGCGATACGAGCTTGTAGATCTGCTATTTTTCAATAGCTAAAGCATAACATGATGCCAACACCAAAATGGGTGCCCGGTCAGAATGGGTTAATTGATGACAATGACAACAGAGATTGCAATCCGTTTAGATAAATCCAATATTATTTTCCTGCTTGGTTAAGATTTCAATTGAGTCTTTAATATTCTGTGCTGCGTTTATTCAACGGGGGTTTGCTTGGATAGTTGGATTACATTTTATTTTGTCTGGAAGTACTACGTTTGCTGGTGCCTGTCCAGGAGCCATTCTGTTTCAGTGAGTGGTCATATGAGGCCAAGTTCTGCTCCACAAAAGCATATTTCTTTACCCCTTGCCTTTTTACCACTTGGCTTTTTGTATTGTTGTCCCCTCCTCTGAGATTCTTAAATGGAAGAATGGTCTGATTAGATTTGAAAAGCACATTGGATCCTAAAACTAATAGAGTCAATTTGATTTTGATTTAATATGATATTATATACTGTATAGTTTTTGACCTGACAGAACAGTCCATACACACATGAACATAGATAGACATGCAGCCATTCAACAGTGAACATCTCGTCATCAGATGTTGTTACGACAGGTCACGGTGCACATGACTTGAATTAAGGGAATTATTTGAGTTCTCCAAAGAAGTTATATAAGCAGCACAGCAGAATTTGGAACTGAGCACCGCACCGCGATCTGCTACTCCTAATCTCTAAAGCCTCTTCAACAAAATCACACCCATGCCTCCATACATTATGGTCTGGGCTGTCAGAAATGAGTTCCAGGACTCTAGTGAAACCATAGAGGGAATGTTTAATTCCGCAGAGCGCTCTGGGATGGAAACAATAAGGGCAAAAGATCCTATCTGGCTGTGAGAGAAGGAACAGAAGCCATTCTGTGGGTAACGCCTCTTACATTCCAATCTCCAACGGACAACTGGTCCAAGATATTAGACAGTGGGCACCGCAGAGTATAACCCATTCTGACCGGGCACCCATTTTGGTGTCGGCATCATGTTATGCTTTAGCTATTTAAAAATAGCAGATCTACAAGCTCATATCGCGCCACCGAGTGGCGCGATACGAGCTTGTAGGTCTGCTATTTTTTGAAAAATCGAAGAACGACTGACATTTTTAGAATCTGATCTCAGGTCAGAATGGGTTCATCAGACCAGTGTGTGTCCAGTCGGAAACCTCGTATGAATCTGATCTCAGGTCAGAATGGGATAATGGCCACAATCCCAGCAGCACCTGTCACCCTCTTACCGTGCTCCATCTGCCCCACGCAGCAGTTTTCCCATACCCACATGCCAGTTCTGTGGCAATGCACCAGGGGCCATGCCTAGCCCATTCTGACCTGAGATCAGATTCATACGAGGTTTCCGCCGGACACAAACTGGTCTGATGAACCCATTCTGACCTGAGATCAGATTCTAAAAATGTCAGTCGTTCTTCGATTTCTTTCAAAAATAGCAGACCTACAAGCTCGTATCGCGCCACTCGGTGGCGCGATACGAGCTTGTAGATCTGCTATTTTTCAATAGCTAAAGCATAACATGATGCTGACACCAAAATGGGTGCCCGGTCAGAATGGGCTAGGCAGAGAGATTCAGGACATGGCTTCCCCTGTTCAGGAAGGAAGGCTGCTGTGGGCCATATGGCCCATGTTTGGCTGCTGATGGAGGAGAGAAGGGAAGGGAAGTGAGAGTTGGTACCAAGATTTGTTATTGGCACCACTATAGCAATACTAGTAGACACTGGCCAAAGAGCCCTGACTGACCCCTCTATAAGCCTGTCCTGGAATGTTCTTCATACCTGCTGTTCTGTCGTCATGACACACGCACATATGCTTACACAACAGATAAACGTGTGCGAACGCACACACACGCACACACACACACACACACACACACACACACACACACACACACACACACACACACACAGGCTATTACTGTCTCATAGCGGTGGGGATATTTTACATTTTAGGGCCTTCTGGAGAACTGCCATTTTGGTGTTACTAACTTATTGCACAGCTAAGTCACCACTCTTTTTTTGGTGCATCTGTAAGCTATCAGTATAAAAGGGTAATGGAAAGAGTGAAAAGAATATTAGGAAAATAGCTCGTATGTTTAATGTCTCTAGTCTGTAGCTAGTTAAAACCTCCCGTGGTTGCGGTTGGTCTTCTGGATTTGACCCCTGCCACCTATTTAAGACCCATCAACTCCATACAAGCGTATAGAAACCACTGCCGAAACCATGCCAAGCCGCAGTGATCTGCTCCATTTAGCGGAGAAACCCTAAATCTAAAGTCCAGCATGTCTGGCGCTCTGCATAACGTCATAGTCTTATTCAAAAGATACTACAATGTGTCATGTTTTATGAATTTCGAGCTTTGATTTGGCTCCAGTGTGTGTTGTTCCTGGCTGTTTGCAGAGGGTATCTGAACCGCTGGCTCAGGGTTCCTTATGGCCATGAAGCCCCAAAGTAGGGATCACAGAGAGGACTCGTGTGAGACTTGACCACAGTATAGTGTTGAAGAGGAGGCAGAACTGGTATGGGTGTTCCTCAGAGGCCAGGGTCCTTGCAGACAGTTGAGGGATATTGTTTTGCTTTCCAGTTTAAGGAAATTTATGTTCAGATCCTGTTTCAATCGCCCCCCCCCCCCCTGAGTCCTAGCACTGCAGGAGCCGGAGAAAGTTGAGCAGGAGAAAGGCAGCCCAGCACCTGCTGTCACACAACAGATATTGCAGCTGCACTCACACAGTTTTTACATCTGCTGCACTGTCTATGTCCCCTCTTCCTCCTCAACTACTGTTTGCCTAACTCCTGTTCTCCCTTACTTACTCTCTTGTCCATCTCTCCTGCCTCCTCCTCCTCCTCTTCATCCTGCAGGTGGGCACCCTAGAGCTGCAGGCTCAGTTAGAGAGCAGGAAGAAAGGCATGGTAGACGGGCGGACCGCCTCACTGGGCCCACATCGGCCCGTCACCCATGACAACCGCGAGGCAGCCGCCGAAGATGGAGTCAGAACAGGAGGCTCTGCCTACCAGCTCTCCTATGCCACCCTACGGCAGCCCCCGCCACCAGAAATGGGCATGGAGGACTGGGCCAGCAAGCATCTCAACAGTCACACGCAGGGATTGTTCCGCCGCCGGGTCTCCATCGCCAACATGCTGTCGTGGAACCGCGGCTCCATCAAGAAACCCATGCTTGTCACCAGCAACCGCGCCATTCGGAAGGAGGCGTGCGAGATGTTTAAACTGGTGCAGGCCTACATGGGGGACCGGCCCTCGCGGCTGGACCGTCGCCACTGTGCCCTGCTCATTGTGACCAAGTGCTGGGACATGCCGGGGCTGAGGGACGAACTGTACATCCAGCTGGTCCGGCAGACCACGGGAAACACCAGCCCCAGGAGCCTGGCAGCCGGCTGGGAGCTCATGGCCGTCAGCCTGGCCTTCTTTGCCCCGTCGCCCAAGTTCAGATGCTACCTGGAGGGGTACATACAGAGACACACAGATCCCACCAGCGACAAGAAATGTGAGTCTCAGACTGAGCAACAGGGTGGGTCACCTTTCTCTTTTTCCGTCCCTCCCTCTGTGTTTCTCATCATCTCATTTCGCCACCTGTGACTTGAGTTGATTGATTGGGTCTTTAATTTTTAAACAAATTTCTGCCATTTTCTCTAATATTTTCCTATTTGCTAATGGAATTCTAATATTCTAATAATATTCTAACTTACGTGTGGGCATAACATCAAATTAACTCATTGTTTATGTTGAGTCTGGTGAATGTAATTGGGCCTTGTGCTTATCAGCTGGACTGTGAACTTGAATTAATGTCTGTTCTCTTTTCTGTTTTATAGTGACTCAGTTCATTTTGGAACAGCAGGAGCTGAAGCTGAAGAAGAACTCAAAGTCCAGAAAGAAGCGAAAGCAGAATACAGAGGAGGAAGAGGGTAAATATTAATAACTGGGTCTTTTGCTCAGGTGGGACCTACGTCTCCGCCCTGAATGGATCTCGCTCTGGGTCTTTTGCTTCCCCTCCCTAAGTTTGCTGGCTGAGATAACTCGATGTGGGTAGAGGTCGGTGGTAACAATTTGGATAGGCCTATATAAAAATCACACTTGTGTGAAGTGTTGGGCCACTCTTATCATCATCACATTCCGGCCAATCACAATTGGCGTCCTCACTTTCATGTCCTCACTTTTTATCCCCAAATGGGGTACACACATTGCTCAGCTAATCAAATCATCGCTATGGGGTACACACAAACACAAAGCTCTAACATCGCAGATATAGTCAAATCCAAGCCATCCATGTCTCCAGATGATTGGTAGATGGAGATAGGCTGACATATCCAGTGTTCATGAGTGGGAAGCCAGCAAGGGAGTTTGTCTTTGTCGCAGCTCTAGTGACTCCTACTGGCTGGTTGTGCTGGACCTGTTAGCCAGGAGCGGAACTGGGAGAAATTGTGTGTTACACACGTCATTATCAGGTGAAAATAAGTGTATGGTGACTCCACTTGTAGATGACCATGTAGGTCATTGTTGAAGGAGAATTTGCAAATCAACTTAATGGAGAAATAATAATAAAGAACTAAATAAGTTTAGGTATTCAGTGTGTCCCTTGGGTTTGAGGGGGTTGGAATGGAACTGCTGTGAACTGCCCAACAATGTCCTCTACGCTCAAAAAGAAGAAAGGCTATCTTGGATCTGCAAGAGATAGAAATCATAACGATTTATGCTCCCTGTAGGGCGAACACTCAGGAGAAGTGGGATTGAGTGTTTTGCACTGTGCTGAGTGACTGTGCGTACATGAAACGCTGTGCACTGGCTTCCCTTGTAGACACAATGGATGGTTTTCACAGAAAGAAAGGAAGGCCTGAGAAGAAGAAAAATATGTAGGTTGAAAATTTCAGAGTGGCACACAATGACACACAATGAACTGCTCAGTGAGTCATTCTAGCGGCCTCATTTAGCATTCCCACATAGCATGGCAGTCACCCATTTAAAAGAAGCCTACTCTCACTGGCACATGCTCTCATTTGGGCAGGCCACATGACCAGCTCTGATGATGTCGCCAGAGAGGAACCCAGTTATCTTGTAGCTGTCATCAGAACGGTGGTCCCACATATTGTCACATCGATGAATCAGACGAGGTCATACATGCAGAACGGCTCCAAAGCAAGAGAGCCTCCTCCAGAAGTAGCTGACTAACTCCAAATGTCTTTAGTGAGAGAAGAATCATGTCTTCAGGGAACCGGGCTATTATTGCTCTCGATGAAGGCTAACCACCAGAAGAACAAAAAAGAAAAGTCCATGCAGGCCATCCACGCAAACAGTATAATGAGAGCTGCTGTCTGCCTGATGGATAGAAGAGTTGGAATGCAGTGCGGTGCATCTGACCACAGTATGGAGCAGCTGTGAGTAGAAAGGGTGGGAGTCGTGTGTGTGGGAACTGGAGGCCTGTTGTCAGTACCGGGCCTGACAACGGAATGGGCTTCGAGTCTCGACTCCTTTGTGTGTGTGTGTGTGTGTGTGTGTGTGTGTTTTGGGGGGGGTGCTCGGTAAACAATGGGACTTACTTAACACAAGTGTCATCGTCTAGGCTCAGAGACAAAAACAATAACCATGTTGAGACAGACGTCATCGGCTCATCCTACAGTAGGCGTTGTGTTTCATCGTTAAACAGGTGTCCTCACGTTCCCAGCCTGTTGCAGCAAACTGTACTCAAACTCTTAAAAAGAGCCAATCTCTCCTTGGCTTTCGTTTTTCTTTGTTATCATCGTTGTTTTCATGGTACTACAGCCATCATACAACATGTAAACGAAGACCACCATGAGTGTTCACTGCTATTGTCACTGCGGCATGAGGAAAGAATGGGGCTCTCGCCACATTTGCTTTCTTCACAGCAAACGAACACAACCTCTGTGTTGGGAGTCTTGGGACGCCTGGGAAAGTAAATCTTCCAGATCATGGGCAAATGATTGGTATGATCTCTTGAATTAGATGTAATTATAGTAGAACTTGGTCACACTAACAACAGTTGCAAACATGCATGAGTCACCTGTTTGCTATAAATCTGGGGGCTTTGGCACAGGGGAACATTCCGGAAAAGAGATTTTTCCCTCTCTTTTTACTTTTTTTTCTTCACCCCAGCACGTGTCGTTCCATCTGGCACTGGTTCAGGTACCTGAGACAAGACTGGGACCCCGTGGGTGTAATTGAACAGACTGTACAGAGGAAGTGGAGAAACCGGTGTTTGGTGTAAACTTGAGTTTCCACGGAAATGAGGAATGGGGACGATTTCCTTTTGTGAGTGTAGATGGTGACCGGTAAATTGTGATTTCCTTTTTTGTTTTTACAAACGGAGGCGTTTGAAATTCAAGTTTAATTCTCCGGTGATGGCGGACTTAGCTGCTGTTGTGTTGTGTGTTGTGAGGTCTCTTGGAAGCATGTGTCACCTCCAAAAAAAGAATGTCATTACTCTGATGCGGCACGTCTCAGAAATAGATTGAGCCAGGTGTAAAGTAGGCTACATAAGACAGGTAGTAGAAGGCAGCAGCACTGTGTTCCTCATTTCCTCTGATGACCTATACGTCTGATGAATCACCTGAGAACAGGATGTGTAGGCCGGCTCCTGCCTGTAAAACCTTTATGTACTGGAGTAAATCTTTCTCCAGCCTTACAGTTTCAACGAGCCTGTTCTAATCCCCCATATGTCAGAAGAATCACACCCATCCACATTTGTCTCTCCAATTACCACTGGCCTGCCTGCCACTGCTTGGGAGGCGAAGCACACCCATTCATTAGTTTATGACATGTTCTTTAATGTCAGGTTCTCATATGGACCGGTTTTGGATTATGTGACGAATCAATGGCAGGAATGCGAGTGCTGCTTCTTGGGGTTTCATTGTTGGTTTTCCTGTCTCCTAACAGGCCTGCCTATCAGCACATATGCCAAATTCTGCTATCGGAAACTACAGAAAGTTGCAATAACTGGAGGAAAAAAGGTGAGTCATATGAAATATACAGTATCTATAATATGGCATAGTAGGGCAAATAGGTAGCTTTTATTTGCAAAATCAGTACAACTCATACTTATTCATGTACTGTAGCACACAGTCATAGGCAGACATATAATTACAGGTAAGCTGACAAAGTCACAGGTGAGACCTAAACATAGGCACAGTCATATTGCCTTCCAGACATAATCATAGATCGCAGGCAGCCATAGACACAACTATGATTAGTATCATAGTACCCCCCCCGGCAGACAGAGCTGCTCATCGTTCCCTCTCCCCACCACCCTTAGGGTCTCCGTAAGCCGACCTTGGAGGAGATAGACCACAGCAGACGGGCCATCGTGACTCCCTCGCTGTTCGGCAGTTCCCTGGAGGAGGTGATGGAGCGGCAGAGCGAGTTGTTCCCAGACAGAAAGCTGCCCTGGGTGCAGGTGCAGCTTTCTCAGTACGTCCTAGCGCTCGGCGGAGCCCAGACGGAGGGCATCTTCAGGTGAGCTGAACAAAAGTCCTGTCGGCTAAACATGCCATGACACGACTCGTGTGAGTCTGAGTTAGGGGTGTATACAGTGACACATAGTATGTATACGGCTTAACCCATTCTGACCTGAGATCAGATTCATACGAGGTTTCCACTGGACACACACTGGTCTGATTAACCCATTCTGACCTGAGATCAGATTCTAAAAAATGTCAGTCGTTCTTCGATTTTTCAAAAAATAGCAGACCTACAAGCTCGTATCGCGCCACTCGGTGGCGCGATATGAGCTTGTAGATCTGCTATTTTTAAATAGCTAAAGCACGACATGATGCTGACACCAAAATGGGTTCCCGTTCAGAATGGGTTAATGTAGGTTGCCCCTGCATCCCCTGTTTGCAATATTAAGGATGGACAGCAGAACAAACATATGACCCCCACTTTACTCCGGAAACTATAGTGGTGTTTAATTTGATGCTTCATAATGAGGTTTAGCTCAGGACACATGAAAACAAGCACATGAAAACACAAGCTTGGCATTGCTTGTGTCTTCACGTGAACGTGACACAAAGAGTTCTACAAGTTCCTTTAATTCTGGGAGATTTACTTTCTTTTTTTACCGTCTCTGTTCATCAAACTCTGTGTGAAACTTTAACTCCCAGTTGGATATGTGCCTTTATTCTGTTGTTGTTTTGGCTGCAAATAACAAACCAAACCAACTAGGGAACAGTATATTTCCAAAGACACCAAGCAGATTTGGACCCTGTTGGGTGGGCATGAATTCATAGACTCGCAAATCGTGGAGTGGATCATTTGGAAAACTGGGAGTAGGGTTCCCCCTTCTGGCCAACGCATGTACTGTAACCATGTACTGTATGATCCTCAGGGTGCCTGGAGACATCGATGAAGTGAATGCATTGAAGCTGCAAGTGGACCAGTGGAGGATCCCAGAGAACCTGTCAGACCCCAATGTTCCTGGTGAGACAGGCTCTAACCGCATCTAGAAGTTCAACGTGTGTGTGTGTGTGTGTGTGTGGGGGGGGGGGGGGGGGGGGGGGGGGGGGTTCAAGGTTAGCTTTATTGTCCCTTGCAGGAAATTGGTTTGCAGCCAGATAATAGTAAGGGGGGGGGAGTACCTATGGGCCCTATCTTGCGCCACCGCTTACCCCTTTTCCCTAAACTTATTTGCATTTTTTTTACTATTTTGAAATACATTTTAAAATAGTTCAACTATCTACATCGACACATTGTGAGCTTGTAGATCGGTTTTTCAAAATAGTAAAAATGGCAAATATATTTAGGGATAAGGGGTTACCCCTTATATCTTTTTCAGGCTGGCGAATTGTGGTGGTGAATTCATCAATTAATATTATAGAAAAGTAGTTCTGTCCATCCTTCTTAAGACCAACTGTAGGGGTCAGCAGTGACTGTAGGAATAATAGTCATGAGGGGGATTGGGAAATGGCATGATGATTAAAACAAGATGGAAATGGAGGAGAGAGAGAAAAAATGATAATAATGTCATAATAATAATAATAACAACGTAGTATATTAAAGTGGTTATGGATACAATTATTAAAAGATTAAGATTAAGTATTTAGGTGTGGTTAGGTTTTAGTTTAAGGGATATAGGGGATTTAAGGTTACACAGTACAAATAAAAGGGGGAAAGATGATGGGTGTGTTAACGGCCTATGTTTCTCATTCAGCCTCGCTGATGAAGCTGTGGTACCGAGAGCTGGAGGAGCCTCTCATCCCCATGAACTTCTACCTTCAGTGTGTCAGCAACTATGACGACCCGGTGGAAGCCATCGCCGTGGTGCAATCTCTGCCTGAGCTCAACAGGCTGGTGCTGTGTTACTTCATAAACTTTCTGCAGGTAACCATTCTTCTTTTTTTGTGGGGCGCTAGCCCCTCCTATGCCCAGCTTTGTGTGTTGTTTGATTGGCTGAGCACGGAATGTGATGTATGATGATAAGTGTGATTTTTTTTCCAGGACAAACTGAACATGACCCAGACAGTTTAGCTCAAAGGTCATGTGTAGTCTCTTAACTCACTGCTCATTCTCTTCCTCTACACATTCTAGGTGTTTGCTCAGCCTGCCAATGTGTCTGTCACGAAGATGGACGTCAACAACCTTGCTATGGTGATGGCGCCCAACTGCCTCCGCTGTCAATCTGATGACCCACGGATCATCTTTGAGAACACACGCAAGGAGATGTCCTTTCTCAGAATGCTCATTGTCCACCTGGACACCAGTTTCATAGAGGGGGTTGTGTAGACGGATCAGTTCACACAGAGGCCTAACTTATTTCCTGGATCCGTTCCAGTGGCTAACTGTCTATACAGTTCCACAGGTTCAAAGGACTTCTAGTCATACACATGTACTTGGTCTCTTTCAAAAGCACACTGGAAATGTTTAGGGTGAGACAACAGAAGTGGGACCCACATGAAGACAAGATGTCCTTGTCTAACCATGTTGTACAATCGTTTGGACATTGAACCAATGAGCTGTCCTGCTTTCATATTGTCGGTCAATACCCATCACCTTAATGGTATTGTACTTTTGTGATACCAAATCCACAGTGATGTATGGATTTGCCAGAGACGACTCATGGCAACTCTAATCAGACTACAGTTCCTTAATGACTAGTTTTTTTTTAAACAGCATGTAAAAATAACTTCTATGTTATACTCACTGAATACAGTGCTACAATTTAATTTGCAAACCGTTGTGTAAAGATTCTGACATGTTCACAACATGGACAAGGAAACTGTATCTGATAGAATGCAGTCAACAAAGAGTGCAGCCTTATTTATATCTACTAATAGAATGTTGATGCTTGGCTTTTTCTCTGGTTGTCTGGTTTCATACAAGTGTGTTTGTGTGTGAGGGGTAAAAGATACAGCCTTGTACAGACAATGTACAGACATTTTTTAAATGAGTATGACACATTTATTATGTCTTATTCATATGCTTGCCAGTGACGTTGTTAGTGTTTGTAATGATAGCATCCTGGCTGTCACAGTCTCCTCATGTTCATTTCATGGCATAAGGGCTAATTTATACTTTGTCTAGTGACCGACAAAAATGTATTTAAAGAAAATACACAATGCGTCAACATAATAAAACCGAACTTAAGCCCTATACACTCTGCTCTACAACAAATTGTGAAAATAGCTATAAGCTCACAAGTTGCAATGTGATGTGTTGTGAGCTTGTAGATCTGTTATTTTGAACATTTGATTGTTTTTATTTTTTTACCTTTTCAATTTATTTTGAAAGGTTTTGCCTATAAAGACATAGCCAAAATAGGGATGCCAGGGTTATTGTGGTTAATGTCCTTTTTGTAGTTTGATGCAGTATAAATTAGCTGTGAGGGTAGTACTGCCTGCCATGAGTATTTTGGTCAACTGTACAGAGCTGACATTTCAAAGCACAAACTGAAAGGATGTGTTTTGAGATTGTGTCAAAAGTTTTTTTTTTCAATGCCGAGATCGGACACAAAATAAACATGAGAACGACTTTGATTTGACAACTCATAACACTGAACTGAAGCCAGCAGAAGGTGATAAAATTACAGTCTTTGTGGTCTGTATGTAGTAGTTACATGGGAGCTGGTTATGCCACTGATGATAGCCTTTCCCTCTCTTATCTGTATGTAATATCCCAAACTGAGATTACCTTCTCTTATTTTTGTTGCGGTCTGTACCTTTTTCTGGCTCAGGTGTAAAAAATAAAACGGGTGTTGGATGTGATAACTATACTTGGCGTTCCCTGCAGACTGAGCATTAAAAGATAACTAACACAGGCTCCCGTATTGAGGATGGAGCATTGTTCAACTGTCAAGCACTCAGAATGTAGATAAAGCTTTCAGTTTCCTCTACGGCTTTGCCAATGTAAATAAAATCTGTTTGTAAATAATGTATTCTAATGAGTGTATTCTAATGATCCAAAGTAAAAGTGAAGCTTCGTGTCTGTGAAATGACAAGTTAAAAAAAAGTGTTTTTGTAATTAGTTAAATTACCTGCTGTGAGCGTCTGCCTTAGAGAGATAGATCTGATTCAAACCACTATTCATGTGTGTGTATATGTATGTTTGCAATTTGCATACCCCCTTGTAATAGTATGGAATGATTGTCCATAAATAAAGGTTTGTTCAATTGTAGATTGATTCGCTATTTCTGTCTAAAACGATCTGTGTGTTGAATTGAAATGTGACCAAGATGGCACATTCATTAAGATGGCATCACATTAATTCTAAGCTGGCAAAATATTTATTATAAGAAATTTATATTTGACAAGATTTAGATTTTTTTTTTAAATTTAAATGACTAATGAAAGATTCAAATAACAAACAACTTAGTTTGGTCATTTTTAGCACCCTCTGGTGGACATACTCATGAACAAAGTAATATACACGGACAGAGATATATAATTTTATAATACAGGCTTACATACGGCCACTACAGTACTGAATAGGACACCAACAGTTTTGCTTAGTTTATCGCTAAACTTAAAATTCCTAGCTTAAACATAGCCACTTTAGTTTATAATTTTATTTAGAACAGAACAGAAACAAATGCATCTGTTTTGATCCATTAAACCAGAATGTCAAATCAATGTAGGCTAATCTTTGAACATGAAACTCCTGACCTTTGACATAATTTTGGGGCTTTTAGAAACCTAGGCCCTATGTATTTTCTTCCTATAAATTGAATAGGCAATATGAAACATTCCCCATAGCTTCCAGGGGTTAATAGCTGAATGACTTGCATACATGCCAGGTCTTATAAAAGCACATTGAATGTTACATTACCAGATGTGGAAAGCATCCTCTGAGAGCTTTTGTTTTGAACAGATACAGTATGGAGGCCACATTTGACTCCACTTGCTCTCAGCTGGAGACTTGCAGAGAAAGCCTTGATCTGCTCAACACTTTGTTTCCCTACCTTAATTCCTGACCTCAGAAGTTATCACCTCCTCCACACATGACATGATAGATCTCACATATCAATTTGATGTCAAGCGTACAGTGCTCAATTATTTCATGATTATCATTCATTACTGACACAGTGACACAGGCACTCAGGTGATCTGTATTACTTTACAAAGCTGCCACAGTTAAGCCATCATTCTTTGCTATGTAACTATTCATCTTTAATGAAACCAACACATCAAACTAATTACAATACAGAAGAAATGCATGACAACAAAGTGTAATCTTGTGCGCGTACAACATTTTTATTTCACATTCACGCACAAAAAATTAAAAAGAACTAAAGATCTTGGCATGCAGCTTTTAGTCCAAGGTTACATATTTGGGTCGCAGCAGTGTACATTCTCATCTGGGTCGCAGTCAGATAAGCGCCTAGAACAGTTGACTGTAAACAACAGTTGCACCGGGAAGACGGCAGATGGCGCTACTATGGTGTAAACATGAGTAGGCGAGAGATCATTAGTAGTAGAGTGCTTAGAAACTTCATCTGTCTGTTTGATTGATGTATTTATTAACAGTTTGCAGAATGCCATGGGTACATTTGACATGAAAGCACAACTCAATACACTGTTACTGTGAACATCAGAACATTTAGAGTCGAGACGGTCGAGACGTACAAAAATATACTATTCTATATAAAAACAGGGAATCATATAAGGAGGTAAAAAGGGATTTGTTTGAACATTTTATTGTTGGGTCACTCACAATAAACACATTTTGCTCTTAAAGTCTTTATAACCGTTCATAACTACTGCGGTAATGTTTGTTACAGAATTTCACTCGCGGTAAACGTCTATCCGTCTGTCGCTTTCTCTCATTTAGGACCATGAGAAGAAAACCACGATTAATTATTCTGAGTCAAAAGCATGGAAACAATATATTTCGGCTATTTCAATTCGTTTTTTATTTTATTTATTTTGACAAAATACATATAGATACAGATGAGATATTACAGTACCTGTAGTACCCAATCTACCCACGCATGCCCAATGTGGTAGTACCATAGTCTTTATCTTGTATTTATGAAAAGGACCTCCCTTGCACATGCGTACTTGCGCGCCACTCTACCCGCGCCGGTGGTGAATGCAACGGAAAGAAATTCAACTGCGTGTCCTGGATCCAGACAGAGACGGAGGCGCTGGAACCTGCACACTGGGATTAGATCGCACGTTTTGCACCGGACAAAGCGTGACTGGAAAGCAAGGTAAGAAACCCAAACGCCTTCGATAACGTAGGTATCACGAGAGTCGCAAAACGGGCCCATTTTGTTGAGGCATCATCAGCCTAGATTGTGTGATGCCGCATGTGGTTTTTTCCTTGATGCTGATGGCTCTGGGAGTTCAAAACAAATGTGATGAAGTACGTACTGCGTTGTTGTGTCTACTACGTTCATCTCGCGGATCCCTTTGTTATATAATGTGGGGGGTGTTGCGCGCATTTGACGCTAGTTTAATTATCGGGGTTTTGTTTTCCGGAGGCTTCTTTCGGTCCCACTTGGGGGAAGTTTAAAGCTCTAGATGTCCATGCCGTGCATGTTACGGCAACCCAAAGTATGAAGAAGCAGCAGGCCTTGAAAGCAGGCCCCGGTGATCTTTGTTGAACGACAGCTCAACGCGGCCAGTTAGTGTGCACAACCCGCGCTAGACCCGCCCTCTCTGGGCCTGGCAGCCTACCATTTGGGCTTAAAGCACTGACGTATGAGGTGGTATATTTCTCACCACTCCCACACTGGTTATAAAACAAAAAACACCGGACAATAAGCTGTCATTACTAGATGCAAGTAGTCAACAATAGGTAACCTGGAAGGCACTTCTTGGCCTTTTAACTTGTGCTGTGACATTTTGTGAAGTCTTTGGCGTTTTTGTTTGATATTAACTTTGGGTCTCCTATAATGGTTACTTTATTATTATTATAATTTTTATTAGGCATAAATTATTAGCCCTTATTATTAGAAACTATTCTTTGTTTCTGTCTTGAGGTTACTATTTTCTCCGTATCCGTTTGAGCTGTAAGTTGTATGACCATTAAAAAACCTTATTGAGCTCCGATCTAATGATGTTGTATTTTTTATTGTTTATTTCTTTTGTATTCTCTTTTGTAACATCGGTGATTTCCGAACAGACACTTGTATCTGAGCGGTCAGTGTGTGTCATGATCGCGCTTTGCTTTCGCTTACATCGCTTTCGTTTCTCTCAAGAGGTACACGTTGTGCATATTTATTAAACATTTCGCTGAATTGTTTATTGTGTGTGGATATACCACCGCGCCTCGAGGTTGACCGCCCCAGCGGATAACTATTTTTTTCCTATTGTGCTCTATTGTTTCGATACGAATATCGCCTGACCAGAAACCACGTGGATCAGTGAAGTAGCATGAACATATCCGGTTCTAGGTATTGAAACTAAAGGGATGCAGCCTTTCTCCCCAGGCTAGAGGAGGTGAGCTATTATTGCGTAGGGTGAATGAATGTGGTCTACTGAAAGAGGGTTATTATTTGTGTTTATATTTGTCATTGCTGAGGGAGCAAAGGTCTCGCAAAAATGAGAAAACGATACACAATTCAGCTACAGCATCTTCCCATCTATCTATCTATCTATCTACGGGGGCTATGGCAGAGGGGCATATGCCTCTTTTGCATCGTTAATTTTTTTATTTATAATATATTGTTTTTCATGCGAAGGCGTCATTTGCACTCTGTTTTGGATTGGAAGTGACTGTTAGTGTGTTAACCATGGTCAATAGTTGCTACTAATTTTACATTGTATTGTATTGCATTTGTATTTATGTTAAAGTTAACCTTTAACACAAATACAGAGTGGATGGCTAAGGCACTCTATTGGCTGAAAATGTCTGGTACAGATTGAGCAAGAAATAGTGCTTGTATTAGTCATGAAATAGCTGACTCAATGGTGCTTGTAAAGCCTTGCCGAGCCATGAGGCCCATAGGGCAGGAGCCTATCTCCTGTTTCTGTAGCGGGAAGCAGCTTGATGTACCCTGGACATGACGCTTAGGGACTTACCCCCAATGGGCCCAATCCAACCTTGATGCTGAGTGCCAAGCAGGGCTTTGGTATGACCTGGTCGGGGATCGAATCCCAGACCTCCCAGTCTCAGGGCGGACACTCTAACCACAAGGTCACTGAGCTGGTGCTTGTACTAGTCATTAATTAGCTGCCTCAAGCCCTCAACTGTAGACCTTCCCAAATCTACTATTCAGTTTCCTCTTTGTACTGCAACCATCAAAATATCCCTTCAGAAGCAAAGCCTGCTCTTTGGTATTGTTTTAATCCTAAATAACTGTTGTGATGACCTGAAATTAAAGCTGAGACAAAGCATATTTTATGTTCTGTCATGTCATGTCTTTTTTTTTTTAACAGCAGTTTATATTCACCCTTTGCATTGTTTTTGCTTTCCATATCCTTATTTTAGCAATTACCATCTTTTCCATCCCTCTGCATTGAATGTTTTGTCTGTCACATTTCCCTTCCCTATCAAGAGGTAAATTACCTCTTGCCAGGCCGGTGTCCTTGTAACAAAATAATTTGATCTAAGTGACCTGCCAGCCTAGAGAAACGAAGGTTGAAAAAAACAACAATATTATTGTTCTTTTTTTCGTGGTGTTATTGTTAACTTAGTGTGTGTGTGTGTACGTGTGTGTACGTGTGTGTACAGGAGGCAGGCCTTGATGTGGGAATTATGAGTAAAATACCCCCTAACAGAAGAGGGATCAATTTTGAGGTGGGAGCTCAGCTCGAGGCCAGAGACACCCTCAAAAACTGGTGAGTCATGGTCCTGCTGTTTCTGTCTCTCAAATCGTGCCACGTTCCTCTTTCCTTTGTAAATTCCTCTTTTTTTTTTTTTCTTTCTTCCATTCCTTAATTCTTTCTCTCCTGCTACGCTCAGCTTTTTGTTGTGCTTACCATACATTAAGAAGAAGATTCAGAGCAGTGGTTGTGAAGGCTCAATAAAATTTGTGATTGATTTAGCCTTGGAGAGCTGTGGTTGCATCACTAACACTTTCACACTAATCTCTCAAGAACGGATTCCGACCTGCGCTACTGAATCTGTTGGCAGGGGCATTCGGAACGTATATACATTGTTTAGTTAGTGGGAATGAAAACATAGGCGCCCCACTGGAAGAGGCGGGCTGAGGGCAGGTCAACATCCTGTTATCCACATTATATAGCAGAGGGTGCTGTTTCTTCCTTTTTTTGCTGATGGGTTCCCCAGATAGCTTTCACACTGATGGGCACTTTGAGCAGGCACCAGCCCAGCTTGTGACCCAGAATAATCCACAAACCATTACTAAGCTTTATAGTAAAATAATTAATTTGTTGGAGGTCAAATAACATTTAAAATCTGGTGGTGTTTACTGAAGGCGGCCCCATTTCCTTTCCTTAACTTAGGTATCCTGCTACCATAGAGAAGATTGACAATGACGACGAGAAAGTGTTGATCCACTACCGCCAGTGGAGTCACCGCTATGATGAGTGGTTCGAGTGGACGAGTCCCTACCTGAGACCTGTGGAGAGGATCCAGTTGAGAAGGCAGGGCCTGCAGGACGACACTCCTGTACCGGTAAGAGCATTTGTTTTATGCTTAGCTTTATGCTTATTACAGTGTATGGGTAAGAAACACAGCATAAGGCCAGTGTCAACACGACAGCATTTTAGAGGTCCATTCAATCATTCAGTATTGTCTCCTGAACCATGGCTATGCACCTTCTGCTCCATGGAAGGTTATAGTCGGTATGGTTAGTTAGATCATTAACATGAATTAGTGGAATCTGCCACCACTACCCTGTACTGCAGCATCCAAACTAGAACTGAGAGAATACATAACATGTCCTATCACCACTATATCAATTATCTATTGTGTTCCTTCTGCATTACTAAACTATATCAGTTGCAATGAAAAGCCTATAATTATAATTCTATTGCACCATATACTTCCATTAAAGGACCACTTCAGCACTTTTCAATGTATCTTCATATAATTGGTGTCTCATAGGAGGGCTGTGGGCAATGAGTGCCACCTGGTGGACAAAGTGTTGTGCAGGTGGCAGAGAAAAAGGACAAATAAAAGGATAAATAAGTGTGCACGCATCTGCAAGCAAAGGTTTTTTTCCCCCAAATTTAATAAACTGATTTTCACGTTCTGGCACAGGAGGGTTGTGTAAATAAAAACGGATTAAAACGTTTTGGCACACAACATTGTGTTAAACAAGGTTTCTTAGCAACTAATCAGGAATAGAAAGCCTGCAGTTTCTATTGGCTTTGATTCCCCATCGATGCAGTCACTGGTTGACGGGGTTCTGAAATGCCCACAGCCCTCCCATGAGACACAGGCCGAGTAGACACAAATTGTGGCATTTTATGACGAGTTAGTGAGGACCAATTATATGAAGATGGGTTGAAAAGTGGTGAAGTGGTCCTTTTTAATATCAATTAAATCTATGATGGGTTTATTACATTTTTATTTATTATTTATAACAAAATAAAAAGTTAACATTCTCACAGATGTACAGTAACTTTTTAGATTATTTAATGGCGTCATGAAACTGACAGAACGGATACTGCAGTAGATTGCTAGGCTACTTGCCTGTATTCTTTAATATCAATTAAATCTATGATGGGCTTATTACATTTTTATTTATTATTTATTAACAAAATAAAAAGTTAACATTCTCACAGATGTACAGTAACTTTTTAGATTATTTAATGGCGTCATGAAACTGACAGAACGTATACTGCAGTAGATTGCTAGGCTACTTGCCTGTATTCTTTAAGAAATACAAGCCTCGGGTAACATAGCAGTGAAAGCAGAACCCCAAAGACGTCATACAGCTGTAACTGCTTTTGTTTTTCCAATCTGTCAATATCTTATGTAATTACAGACACAGTGTAACTTTACAAATGTTGTTTATTATGAAGAATATTACATTTACGGATTTGTATCAGTCATAGCTATATAGCTATGACTAATCTACAAGACGTTTTTGTTTTGGGAATTCTTTCCATTAATAAACCATTTGAAATTGAATATTAGCATAATAATACTATCCCTGCACTTAACTAAGACATTTTATTAGCTACTAAGTTCTCATAGGATGCTTTTGTACATTTTTTTACATGATGTCGCAGTGCATCGTTTCTGTAATTTTTCACTTGCTGCTTCCAAGACACCTGACATCTCTTGGCTTTAACCAGCCTGTCAACACGATGGACCAGGCAGTTTCTAAGCAGTTATTTTCATAATGTAATTTAAATGTCTGTGTCACCTGCGAGCACAGTTTAGATTTATAACTGTTCATTACGCAGAAAGCCTGCTCACAGAGTTGCCCCGAACATCCCGATCATCACTCTCCCCACTCTAGTGAACACGGATTGATGTTTTTTCAGCACGGCTTCAAGCTTGTTTAAAGGGACATTTCACTTTCAAACATGGTTGGGCTCATTTTAAGATCTACTCTTGCTTTTGTGATCACCCGAGACAGTTTTTTTCTTTTCTTTTTTTTCCCTCAATTTTATTTTATTTACCCAAATATAATAAAAGATACATGGAAAAACCACGTATTAGGACAATATCAGAACCAAGGACGGGTGTTCTGTTCAAGTTACAGTGGGTTCGTATGGGAAGGGGGCGTGACTCAAAATTATCTAAATACTGAATCAAGCAACTTCAGGGCAGATTCACACTGAGACTGTTTGATTGAAACTGTTGCCGAAAACTATTGCCTGTTCCCCGCTGGCCATGATTCACATTGGCCTTGATTCTTCCACACCCAAGTACACTTCAATCAACTGTATTCAATGCTTTCACATTGCAGCGATCTGTATCCGAGAACACTTCAATCGGTCCCAAGACTACCTCCATGCGGTCCCGGAAATGGTTGGGTGATCCGCTCCGGGGAACGGTACGCAGCATTCACACTACACAACATCTGCCAAGTGGTCCCGAGTGCGTACCCGGGACCATAGTGTGAATCTGCCCTTAAAACTGTCTTAAGGGGCTCACAAAAGCCAGAGTAGACCTTAAAACGAGGCCAAACATGTTTTAAAGTGAAATATCCCTTTAACTTTAGCTTTCTGCGTTATCCTGCATACTTTTCATATTTTTATCAGTGTGACATTTCAATTATCATTAGATGTTGTATTACTTTGCAACAGCCACTTGTTAAGAGCATATGTATGAGGCACACAGGTTTATATCTGTTGATGTTCAACAGCAACTTTTCTTTCCTTTCAGTGGTGTAATTTACATAGGGCTGCTGGGTTATATAAAATCCATGTGCACGATTTTCATCGCAAGGGGGCCCCTGACTGGCAAGGATTTATAATTTGTTTAGCCAGGAAATGACAGAGATTGATTCATTCAGCTTGTTAAGTTAAATGTGTGGAAACACACAAAATCAGGAACTCGGAATCGCTGAGATAAAATGTTTTTGCGCACACATTGGGCTGCGCAAGTGGCAGGGCCCCTTTGATCTGAAAACCCATGTGCAAACGGGTCTGTTTATGCCACTTTTGTAAACATTTTAAACTTTCAGTCTGGCTACAGGTGATACTTACCTGCATATGCTTATGCTTAGTGTTTTTAACGTATAATCATGCAAAAAGCAAGACCGGCGAACAGCGATGTAAATGCTGTCTATTGTTATGCAAACGTACACAACTAGCTTGCCGGTGAGTTGGGAGACGCGTAGACAACGAGAGTGCTGAGCGGCATCAGAGTGCCTACATAACGTAAATAAATGTATGTACGGTAGACTCCTTGTGAAGTGATTACTACCTCTGTCCTCCTTCCAGGGGTTTCATGTGAATGAGAAAGTCCTGGCCAGCTGGTCTGACTGCCGTTTCTACCCTGCAAAGGTTCTTTCCGTCAATAAAGATGGTGAGTACCACTGACTACTTTCTAAGGGCATTTATAATGTGTAATAAATATCAGACAATGACTGTGGAAATGTACCTTGCATTAATGTGACTTCCTGTACCCCCATCAGCATCCTACACTGTGAAGTTCTATGACGGAGTCGTCCAGACAGTGAAAGGGATTCATGTGAAGCCTTTTGTTAAAGAGGTAAATTTGAATTCCTCAGCACCAGTGGTACACCAGTGGTCTGACAGCTTTGTCTATGTTTGATGTTGAAGTTTAGTGACATGTATTTGATTGGTGTATTCAAGCGATGTTGAACTTTGTTAGAAACTTGGGTTGATATAGGTACCTGTTTGTTGTTAACCGTTTACCTGAATGCGTTAATGGTAAGCAACACAGCACAGCAGTATGGCTCCAGGTGCTGGTTTTCTGCATGCAACAAGAATGCCGCCACCATCAAAGGAGAGATTCGTCAAAAGCAAACTTTTATTTTCGCCACTGCAGGCAGCGCAGTATGAAGAAATTTGTCTGATTATTTTAAGTGTGTGTGTGTGTGTGTAAAACTCTCATACACTATAAACAATATAGCTAGGCTAGGCTATCAGCAGTTCTGTGCACATGCAATGCGCACATTGTAGGCGCGTGCACGTGAGTGCATGACCGTGGTACTGAAAATAAAATCACCATTATACCACTGCTTATAACATAAAGTAATACAAAGTGAATTCGTATAACGTATAAAGCCCTAGTACGTAATTGTTTTTCCCTTCTACTTTACCTACTGGTGGTGATGCTTCTTTTACACTGATAGTGACCCATTTTTGCTGTGCTAGAGAACTTATGTCAACGTTAATATACTGTAACATGAGGACTACGCACCAGGATGATGTTATTTTATATATTCGCAAAAATACGCTTATACAGTATACTTAGTTGACCGGAGTCCCCAGGGGTCTATACTAGGAACCCTCCTGTTTTTGCTCTACACTAAATATCTGGGATTAAATAGCCAATCTACAAGTGTTTTCATAATCCAATCTTCATCAACCTTGGAATAAATGTTATCTTACTACTTCAGCATGGAGAAGCCATAGCAATGACCTAGAAATATGTACTAACTGAGTCAATCGGCTGACATTAGAGAGACACACACACACACACACACACACACACACACACACACACACACACACAAAAACTGTCAATAAAGCATAATTTTTATTATGAATTTAGAACATTACCATGGCCACTATGTCAAAGGTGTGAAGTTATCCGAAAATAATGCACACCCACTGGCCAATCGGAATCAAGTTTTCTCCATGTCTAACAATTACACCGTGTCCAGTTTAACTTCTAATGAATGCGTTTGTTTTACCCATGCTGTCAAACAGAAAGGTAGTGTCATTGGAGGGCGGTCTCGGGCCACCAATAAGAACATGGTTGGGAAGACCCAAAATGGAAGAGACAGTTCTCAGGAGAATGGCAGCCCTAAGAACAAGACCCAAAATGGAAGAGACAGTTCTCAGGAGAATGGCAGCCCTAAGAACAAGCGGGCCAGACGCAGCACGTCGGACCAGGAGCAGGACAGCCACAGTGAAGATGAGGACGACGAAGAGTGGGCGAACGAGGCAGCTGACGAGAAGAGCAAGAAGAATGCCAAGAGCGAGGACACTATAGAGATGCACACCGTTAAATGTGAAAAGGACACAACACAGCACAACGACCAGAGCACCAAGCTCAATGGTGTAGAGAAGGAACCTGGACTCACTAATGGGTTTAAAGTGGAAGAACCTGAGGAAAGCACCTGTCATTTAAATGGACACGTGAAGAAAGAGGAGGTGGAAGTGGAACTGAATGGAACTAAGCCATACACAGAGGTGTCCAAGCCATGTACAGAGATGCCCGGTCAGACGTTGGCACAGCCGGGACAAGTGTCTGTCGCTATTACAGCCCCAGAATCCAATGGTGATGTGGAACAGAAGCAGAGTAGCCAGCAAGATAAGCCTCCTCCACCCACGGGGGAGGTTCTGCCTCCACAGCCATTAAAACGTAAGTCAAGTGTGTATGAAGAAATGGTTTCTACTGAGATAATTTGAGTGTGAAATCAAGTGCAGTGAATGGTAAATACTAGGACCTGAGCTTATTGTCAATCGCTAGGTGACTTTTTCCTACAGGTTTAATGTTTGTCTTTAGTTCAATGTTTGTTTTGTAAACGCCATTGACAATGAAGGGAAAATTTGTCTTAATTTGTCATAATGTGCCTCATTACGTCATATTGTCTCTTTATTGTTAATGGCGTTTAATGTTTGTGTTGGCACCGTTTGTTTTACATAACCTAATCAACATGAGTTTAAATATATTTGCGCCCCTCACTTCACACGGGTGTGATTTCTTCCTTTTTTAATAGCTGTAAGAAAGCAAGGTTTTCACAACCCCAACAGATTCAGCAGAGAACCATGTGAGTATTTAACATTCCTGATATTGCACCAATTCAGCAGTGTTCTCTTATATGGCTCCACTGACCTCCTTGTGAACTCCGGCTGCCTGTTCTCAGTGTACAGAGTTATCAAAAACCAGCCTCCACCAGTCCTGTCCATCAACCTGGACCACAACCCCTTTAAGTGCAGTGCTCCAGGCTGCACCAAGTCCTTCCGCAAGGCCAAGCTGCTGCACTATCACATGAAATACTACCACGGGGAGGACCAGCCCCCAGAGGCCGACCTCAGCCCCACAAGGAGCATCCAGACCAGGGCCTCTGAGAAGCAAGCCATCGCTACCCTCGAGAGTCCCAAGAGAAGGCGCACTATCTCTGCCTCTATGCGTGAGTTCTTGTCATTTCAAGGCTTGCAATCTCTTTATACTGCACAAGGTTGAATGTTCTAGAGCTCTGGATGTCACGTGGCAGAGTGGTGGCAACAGTTGCATCTGTTTACACAGCCATTATAGCAGGAAAGCTGTCATGCAAACTAAATGAAATGTGTTCCTCAGAGCACAGGTCTCTGCCAGGTCAGGCACTCAGTTTTATGTAATAACATGCTTAAATGTTTCCACACTAAAATATGAATTCTTTGTTTTTCTTATCCATATCAGAACCTGGAGGAACATCCCGCAGTGAAGTTAAGACTGCAAGCAGAAGGACATCAGCACCCCCTGCTGTTAACACCCAGGGCCAGCAGCCGAGGGCGCTGCTCAGAGAGAAGAGCAAGGAGAACCAGCTGGAAAGGAACGGATGCCAACTGCAGGACAAAGATGGGGAGAGCAGCTTTGATATTGGTCAGTATAATGGTGAGATAAGCTGTTTGTAGTTAATAATTGCAGAATACACTGCTGGCCTCCTTTTGTTAATTCCGCAGTCAATGTGTTCATGAAAAATGACATACCTACCAAATGTTATTGTAACTGCATCAGAAGCCACTAAGCCAGAGACTATTCATATTGTTTTATAATATATTATTATATAATTATGGAAATAAATGTGTTGCTCATTGGACTTATCGGTGGTGTATCTTCTCCGGGATGGATGTGGAGATGGGATTCTACAATTACAGACAATACAAAATACAAACAATTAAGTTTCATGCTTTACTCAATTGTAAAACATAAAATCATGATTTTTCGATTTAATTGTGCAGCATGTACAATTTATTCTTCTTGCAATGTATTCTAAATGTAACGTTAAAAGTGGAAACTATTACAGAGACTACTGTCTGGTCTGTGACTGCCGAAAAAGCATATGATATGAAATGACATGGCTAGTCAAGGTTTCACATTTGCTCACTAGAAACAGCTCTCTGCCTGCTTAACTGAGCCCACGACATGGGACTTACCTCTTGGCACTTGATTGACCCCACAGCCTCTATGAAAGACGGACTGAGAGAGAAGCCCAAACAGAAAGATTTCCTTCGCATTAAACTGAAGAAGAAGAAGAAAAAGAGGAAGGCCAAATCTGGTAAGATGGGGGTATGCTGTGGACCTGCATGGGGCCTCGCTCTCACCCTCTCTGCTCCTACTGCATGCGCACTTCCTGTGACATGGTGATCGTGGAATGGCCCATGGCACATAAAGGCCTCCATTCACCAATCTCAGTGCGGTGGCTGAAGCTCTCTGTGTGTGTGTGTGTGTGTGTGTGTGTGTGTGTGAGCACTCCATCTCCATGCCGTCTGTTATTGTTTTGTATGGTTTGTATCTAATTGATATTGCGGCTTGATTTGAAGTTCTCAAACTCTGCCCGAACCCGACCGGTACCGACACAACGCATACTGACTGTGCGCAGGCATGAGCAGAGAGTAGTGAACGGTTGTTGTTTATACTGCTGGCTGGCCTCTGGTTTGCGGCGCACCAAATGAGCTTCAGTTCATATGCTAAATGTTTTATAAAATCAATCGGATTATCACACGATAGCGTCAGGTTTTCGTCATGTTGCAGTTGCACTGAGCTATCTCGTTAAACCCAGCTGGCTGCGATGAATAACCTAATCATTCATTAATCAACGTCATATTGTCACCAACCGATCCATATAAATGATATAATTCTGTAGTGTATGATGACCACGCAATGTTACAGTCCACTGCAGGCTACAGGCTACATTTGATTTCCAAAAGGATTAGTATTATAACCGCTGTGCGGCGGCGCACCTCGTTATATGTGCCCGATTTAAAATAACAGATCTCTAAGCTGTTAAGACACGCCATGAGCGGTGCGTGGATGGTTTGTAAACTTTGGACACCGAACGAGGACGATAGCCTACTTGGAATCTTGGACATAGCTGCTTCACTTCAGAGGAAACTAAGGGGAGCTACTCACCAGTCACCACCACTGGAAATAGAATCTATTAGAATGATATGGAAATGGTACATTAACAGTCTAACGTGAGGTTGTGAGCTACATAAATCCTTTATTTCGGCGATTAGTCCATTGAACTCCGTTCTCACTCTCACACAGACACACACTGAACCACGGCGCGCCGCTGCGCTGGCCATTAAAGTGTCGTTCTTTTATTTATTTATATATTATCTGGCTTCGGGCCTAACATTATGGTAATTGTTAGGGCCAGGCCGGGCCTTAATTTTTGGGCCTGTTGAGAATTTTAATTTGAAGTCAACTTGGGTTATTTTTCCCCTCCAACAATACAACATTTCTGAAAATGTTCCTGGTTAATATTCAGCTGTTGTAGACCGTGCAGTTAGTAATACCTAACCCAACACTAGCATCCACGTCAATATTAAGATTGATGAGGAGAAGAAGTGTGCAGAGCATGCACAAACTCACAATGCAGGCATCCACTGACTTAGTGGTTATTTCACACTCTGAAAACACTGCCTTTAACATGGGCTCTGTTCACTGAATGTCTCTGACTGGTGCCTATTATTGTCATAGTGTTTGTTGTACTACAGTTTGTCAACCTGTAGACTTGGTCTTGTTTCCAAAGTTGACACTTCTGTTCTGCGTCTGCTCCCCCCTCCTTCCCTGTATTAACAGACTATACAGGTAGTGAGGAGAATATTGACATCTCAGTATTGGGTCTTCAGTCCAAATTGAATTTGCCAATCAAATTCCCCCCCTCACACAATCACAACCCTGAGGCCTACCGCTGCAGGCCCGGATACAGCCAATCAGAGCAGATACATGTGAATGGTGGGTATATTTTGTGAGTGGGTGTGCGTGTGTGAATCTATTTAGTGTAAGTGTTTTTTCTCTTCCCTCTGGCAATCAATCCATCTGCCAACAGTCCTTTCAATTTGATCCGTGTCACTCCAGGAAATTGGGAATATGGCTAAATGTTCACTCGATTCTTCACATTCCACGGTACGAAAAGGGAGTCGACATGGGAAGCTGTCACAAATGAGAATTTTATGGTTGATTGATTAAACCCTGAAGGGGGGTTTATGTTTCCTGCTGTGGCTTCTTGCTTTACTCTCTAATTCCTTCATGATTCATGAAAAGCTGAAATATAATTTCATTATTCCTTCCTCATGATTCTTGAAAAACTGAAATATAATTTAATTAACATTTGTTAAACGTATATTAATTGAGCCGGGAGGATGTAATGGGTACAATTTATTTGGTTTTAGAACAAACTAGAAATGCACTCTGTCGAGGTGCCAACTAAGCCTACTTTAGTTACGTCACCGTCAACAGCCAATAAGGGACCACCATTCCTACCGACATACATACATGTATACATACATATACATAAGTTACCTTTTACCCACCCAACATTGAAACATAATAAGTTCACCGTCCTTTCAATTAGTAACACCCAGCTCCCAGGACGAAGTTTTATCAAAAAGACGGAGGTTATTGATATCAAAGCCGATGGCATCGCTCCACAGCCTGGGAGCGCCGGTTGCGCAACATTCGATGTTGCGTAACAGTGGGACATCATCAAAAAATATTGAGTGTTGTGAGGTCAGAACAGGCCAGCTCCATATATGGATTCGGGGCAGGGGCCCGTTCCAGAGCCCGGGCAGAGGCCTTTTTGGGGTGGTTCTGGACAACCGTGGGTCCTGCTGTGGTGTGGACCGCGTGTGTCGAATTTGAAGTCGGTGGGGCGAACGGTTCTTGAGTTACGTGGATTACACACACACAAACAGAGACTTGGTGCATTTATAGATAAAAGATGTTACCAGCATCCAAATTCTGGGGAAAACCTTCATAGAAAATAGCAGATCGACGAGCTATTTGCAGAAAAGATATTTAATGTAGACCGAAAACAGAAAATACACTAGTACAGAGGGACTCCGGTCAACAACGCATGGGATTTAAGTGTTTAACCTTTTGTTGTCCCTGCTGCCGTAGACGAAGATAGTATGAGTGATTGGTCGACTGACAGCTGTGGATGGAGTGATGACGACTTTGGGGTGAATCTGGACTCCGCTTCTCCGCCCCTGAGTGTCGACTCTGTTGCTCTGGATATGAGCGATCAGGAGATTGTGCGGTGCGTCTGTGAGGTGGAAGAGGAGAATGACTTCATGATCCAGGTGAGCTGCTCAGCTGTGGTGGTAACACCTCACTCCCTCATCTCACCCAATAGCTGCTAATGATACCAAAGTATAACGTGTGTGTACAAGTAAATTATAATTTATGGGTTGTTGCAGACCAGGTGTTTGTATGAATAATGTTATGTCTGTCACAGTGTAATTGTGAACGTCTCATCATCCATTGTTCAGTAAATGCATGTTTATCCTTTCCACAGTGTGAGGAGTGTTTGTGCTGGCAGCATGGGACTTGTATGGGCCTTCTGGAAGAAAATGTCCCTGAGAGATACGCCTGCTACATTTGCAGAGACCCACCAGGTGAGCTTTAACCCATTCTGACCTGAGATCAGATTCATACGAGGTTTCCGCCGGACACACACTGGTCTGATTAACCCATTCTGACCTGAGATCAGATTCTAAAAAATGTCAGTCGTTCTTAGATTTTTCAAAAATAGCAGACCTACAAGCTCGTATCGCGCCACTCGGTGGCGCGATATGAGCTTGTAGATCTGCTATTTTTCAATAGATAAAGCATAACATGATGCCGACACCAAAATTGGTGCCCGGTCAGAATGGGTTAAGTTAACTAGTGGCCAAGTCTTGACACAAAGCAACTTTTCTCATTGCTTGAGATGAATGTATTTTGTACATTTGTATGTATGTTTGCCATTAGAAGAGAATTTCCATCTCAACAACAGCAACTTTTGTAGGTAGTGTATACAGTTCGGAGATCTCGGCATACATTTTTAAATATCATTCACTAGCTTCCATATTGAAATGGTGTAAGAAAACACTTGATGAGACTACTTTATCAAAATGAATACAAGCTATTCAGCTTTGTGCATCTGCAATATGCCAGGAAAACGTGTTCCTTACAGTGCTGCATTTTGAAATAAAATGAAGAGTGCTTTTAATGATACAGTAAAGTACATTCTGTAACGTTTATTGAATATGGACAAAACATAAACTAAATAATATATCCAAAAAAGCAACTATTTATTTATTGCTTTCAGCTGCAGTTTCTGTTTTACACAACTTCTCCTAATATAGCAGCAACATGGTTGTACTTGAGAATTCATTATTTGCCATCTAGTGGACAAAGGTACAATGCAGCTGACCAAGCTACACTAATCCAAGACGGCCATGGAGTTCGAGACAGCTTTGTTCTCATGTCTCACAGCACACACAAGTTCAAATGACTCCATATTTTACACACAAATTGCTAAGTATTATGCTCAGAATGATAGCTGCTTTACTCACAGCTAATGCACGTGACGTGCACGATCTAAACTCCATGACACTGTTATCGCTCAATATTTCAACCTGTGAATCAAAGTACTGTGAATGTGATTTAAATTTAAGTTAAACTTTGATGATGCTCACTTTAACTATTACAGTTCCACCCCTTATCCAATGTCCTGACATTCATGTGTTCCAGGCCAGAGGCAGAGCCTGCGCTATTGGTATGACAGAGAGTGGCTGAGCAATGGCCACATGTACGGCCTATCTTTCCTCGAAGAGAACTACTCGCACCAAAATGCCAAGAAGATCGCTGCTACCCACCAACTACTGGGGGATGTGCACCACGTGGTGGAGATTCTTAGTGGGCTACAGCTCAAAATGAGTGTCTTACAGTGAGTACAACAATAGATTGAGTGGTACAGTACATGCATATACTGTACAGTGTACATACATGCATGAATACATCCCTGGGGGGAATTGTTTTTCACCATAGCTGCGCACAATAATGTACAGTTGCAGAAAGCAAGACCACAGTATATTATAAAATAAAAGATTTGAAACTTAAAGGTATATTCAGTGATTTCACTTAATTCAAATATCACTTATTTTTTTTGTTTTGTTGTGATAATCCTCCCTACTATAGAGTGTGCTGGCCATATAAGGAGTTCCTCCCTGTCCCCAGTTAACCCCTGGGGGTCAAAAAACCGTAGGTTTCGTTTTTGACTCTCTATCCTGATTGGACGAAAGGCTGGGTCCCACAGCCAAAAACGAAACCTAAGGTTTTTTGAGTGAAATCACTGAATATACCTTTAAATACTCAAAATGTGTGCAACACTGGTGCACAAGCACAACTTAAGTATAGATCAGGCAACGTATCTTGACGGGGAACAAACCAACATTCATTGTTAATACTTTACTATCAATCAATAATACTACTATAATAATGAGTGAAAGATTTATTTTATATTTGTCACGAAGAAGATCAAGCATACTGCTGCATATTTCTGCCCCTAAATATATTCTGATACCCCCTGCCCTGCGACCAGCCTACCAGGAAGGAATACCTCTACATTACCTGGCTGTACCCATCTCAGCCTCTACTTCCGTTATATTTTCTGCTTCAAAGTTTTATGTACCTTCCCTGCCTCAGCCTGTCTTCAGGATAGATTTAGGTGCCATTACTTTTTGTCACACCAGAGTCCATGCTTGTCTCAAGATACAATCGCTTGGACTTTGGGCAGTAAACATGGTTAGCATGCCAAAAAGCAGGTTTAAGTGTTTGTGCTTGGTGTTGGTACCAGAGTGCTTCTCTGTTTACAGTAGGTTGTCAGTCTAATGACAGTCAGACCAATATTATGTCTAAACTAAAGCCTGTACCCGGAATGCATATGGGTAAAAGTGGCAGTAGAGGTAAAACAAAAGCTTTTTTAGTAGTTTTTACCTAAAGACGAGGTTTAATTCCGATTTTGGAGGGGCGATAGTGGTCTGATAACTGGCAATGATATTTCTTTTAAGGAGTAAGACCCATCCAGACCTGCGGCTGTGGTGTCAGCCGTGGAAGCAGTCAGAGCGGCCGTGGAAGAGCTACGACTCGTATCCCAGCACAGGCGCAGCACCGTCACCCGCGACCACCTACGACGAAGACATGACACGCGGCGAGATCCTGATGTCCAACGCCCTGGAGAAGCTGAGTCGGGCCGCCGCCGCTTCTTCCTCCTCCTCTTCCTCTTCTTCATCTTGCTCCTCTTCCTCCTCACCATACCCATCGTTCCAGGATTCGTACATTATCAGCGAGCACTGCTACCAGAAGCCACGGTCGTACTATCCTGCAGTGGAGCAGCGGCTGGTGGTGGAGACGCGACAGGGCTCAGAATTGGAGGACAGCATGCGGAGCACTGAGGACCTGCTGGAGAGAGAGCAGCGCTATGGGGGACTGCTGGAGGCGGACCGGCCTAAAGCATTCAACGCTACCATCAGAGTAAGAGTCTACTCCACAAGGGCCAAGCATGTTCAAACTGCAACTGACTAATGGTGTGTGCTTAGTTCAGCAAAAACAACACACCTTGCCTAGGGAGGTAATGTACTGTTGCCTCCATGCCTTTCGTCTGAAATTGCCCCTCATTGTTTCCTATAATGCGTGCCGGGAGTCCGATAATATCGGTATACTGGTAGTAGCACTCGGCTTGCCTGTTTGACATGTATTAGTCTGGTTTAGAAGACATTTGGGGCCATTTAGTCGAACCTGCGACAGGAGCCTTGGGCCAACCTGGCTGGGCTAAGGCTGCTAATCTGCTGTCGTGGGTTCGACTCCCGATCCCGACGACCTTTGCTGCATGTCAATCCCCATCTCTCTCCCTCCATTTCCTGTCAGCTTACTTTTTCATTATCAGTAAAGGCAGAAAAGCCCCAAAAATATTGTAAAAATAAATAAATAATTATAATTGCGGAGGGAGGTAGACATGAATATATACCCAATGGATTGTCCGTAAAGTGTGTGGGGAATCTTCTGTATTATAAATGTTAAACGAGCAGGAATCAATTAAATTATGCACAATCCCCACAATCATGTATTGTCAGTTGTCACCCAGGCCCTGGAATGTCATTTCTAAATTTAATGTTGTGGTGGAAGAAGAATAAAATCTCAATTTTTGTCACATTTCCCCTCATTTATGTCTCAGGCTTCAAACAGCGGTCGGCGATCACTGGCCGAGGCCAAGGAGGAGGAGGGGGTCCGCTGTTCCAGAGGAGCACCGGACGACAGCCGACAGCAGCAGCAGTGGCAGATGAACCTCCTGGACCACATTGATGCAGTTCAGGACGAGGTCTCTCACAGAATGGACATCATCGAGAGGGAGCTGGATGGTAAGACACGTGGGGGAGTCATCTCAGCGAGGGATGCACAGTATTGATACCTTTAGCAACAACTGATCATTTAGTCAGATGAATTTATGGTGTGACTCCTGTTAATGCCGTTTGACAATAAATTAAAATGTAATGATATATATTATATACACATAATAGAGTGGAGTCTCCATGACAACTTCTACCTCTATGACTTTGTGATTCATTTTGATATATTTCTAACAAACGGGTATAATACTTAACTTATATCATGATTTTCCTTCCCTCTCAGTGTTAGAGAGCTGGCTGGACTACACTGGGGAGCTGGAGCCGCCAGAACCTCTAGCCCGCCTTCCTCAGCTCAAACACCGCATGAAGCAACTGTTGACGGAACTAGGCAAGGTGCAGCAGATTGCCCTGTATAGCTCCACATGAGGGCGCCAGAGAGCAGTTCTGGCCACAAGTTACTGAGGCAACCAGAGAGGAAGCAGCCAGAGCAGACACCTGGTGGCCTCGGGGAGTGATGTCAAGATGTTGAAAAAGCAAGCGCATATTGTTTCAAATTGCCCAGGGCTTTTTTCTTCACATGAAGTCGGCCGCTGTTTGTCCACCTTTTGAAAGGTTGTGTGTGCACTGTGCAGGGATCCAACGCAACGGCCAGTGATGTAACAACACATGAACATGTATGGAAAGCAAGCAGCGCGTATCAGGATTTAACACACAAAAGTAACCTCTTATGTGCAGGAGAAAATGCATAGGGCCAGGTTGACAATTTAATGGTTCCAGTGCAACTCCCAAACCATATGAATGCCTTTTAGTCTGAGCTACTGTTTGAGCTTACCCTGTTTATCTCAATACACACAGTGCTTTATGTTTAAAAGCTTTACATTCAAAGATCTCAATTCTGATCCATGTAACCCACACGGCCTCTTTGCAATAGTCTTTTAAAAGGAAGATCACTCCTTTATTGGTCTTTAACAATAATACAGTAGTTAAGTCAACGTCCCCTCATGTCGGACTGTATTTAACCCATTCTGAACGGGCACCCATTTTGGTGTCAGCATCATGTTATGCTTTAGCTATTGAAAAATAGCAGATCTACAAGCTCATATCGCGCCACCGAGTGGCGCGATACGAGCTTGTAGGTCTGCTATTTTTGAAAAATCTAAAAAAAACGACTGACATTTTTAGAATCTGATCTCAGGTCAGAATGGGTTCATCAGACCAGTGTGTGTCCAGTGGAAACCTTCGTATGAATCTGATCTCAGGTCAGAATGGGTTAAACTTCTGTTTGTGCTCAGTGTGGACACTTGTGTCACTTGAGTGTAACTTGAAGACATTGAACATATAAAAGCACTGTATAATCATATCGGTAATATTTCTTTTTAATGGTTAGTTTTTTTATACCACACTGTGAAGGTCTTTTTTGTTGTTGTCTGGAATCAAAGGCATCTTAAACTCGGCTATACAGATGGTGACAAGAGTGAGAGTTTTGGGTTTCTGTTTTTCTTTTTTTTTGCTGTAATATTTGTTTTGGCTCATTTCATAAAGAAAGGGTATTCACATTATTGTATCTATTCTTTAAGAGTTTGTCATTTACAGTATCCCTTATTCCCACTTACTCTTGCATCGTTGTGTTGCTGTAGTACTTGATCTATGACTCGCTGTATGTGTACCTGTCTGTTCTAAACCTAGCATCTTGTACTCTGTCAGTGACAAACTATACTCAATTGATTTGTATTTCTTTCTCCTTGTTCTTGTTTCACCTGTTTATTTGCAGTATTTTGTATTGTTTGTAAATAACGTTATTCAAAAATGTGCTCTTCTCGGGATCTTTGTATTGAAAAGTAAACTGTATTCCTCAAAAAAGGATAATATTGTATGCTACTGTACTGTAAAGCCAAGTTTATATGTTGTTGCATAACTGTGTCGCTCACCATCAAATTTTCAGTTGTAAGTGACACGGTTGTGCGACAAAGCATGAATTGGGTTTATGTGTCTGGCCTAGAAGCAGGGGAGATGTCAAACAATGCAAGCGGAATTGCCCGTACATAAATAAACTATCATTGTTATAGCCTACTTGTTGTGTGGACCATGATCTTGTCCCAGACATTTCTTCAAGTTATGTGGTTTCGCAACGTAACATGACTTTGGCTTGACCTTTGTGAAAAACAAACTGGCCCCACTGAGCTCATTTGTACAGCTGGAAATACCACTTGCAAAAAAGTCAACATTGAATATAGGGTATAATATAACATGCTTTTTGCCCATCCAATGCATGAACTCATGCATTGGAACAATTACATTTGGAAATGGAAACTTGGTTTAGTCATAGTTAATCTTGAGTCAGCATAATGTGATGAGACAGAACAAAACTTGGTTTAGTCATAGTTAATCTTGAGTCAGCATAATGTGATGAGACAGAACATTTGTTACCCACCCCGGCACCCCCTCCTTAGGAAAAGCAAATGTACTGGGTCTGAGCACGAAAACAGCATGGTTGTTTTTCACCACCTGTGTGCAACCTAACGCACACAAACACACATGCACATATTAACTGTACATATGATTTTGGGTGTGCCAGTACAGTACAGTACAGTACAGTAGAGGGACCCCCACAACGGTCATTTCTCAACCGTTTCGGACGTGGGGCGGCACACCGGAACCGGCCCAGCACCCTGGGTGCGTTCCTGTGGGTCTGGAGCTTCCAGGGACCATCACACAGAGTTGCACCACTCACTTCACACGGGTGTAATTTAAATTCTTATGTGAACACCCCAGACAGTTTTTGAGTTGCGCAACCACTCCCTTACGGACTTATGTGTGTGGGTGGGTGGGTGCCTGCCTGGCTGGGTATGAGCACGAAAACAGCATGGTTGTTTTTCACCACCTGTGCGCAACCTAACACACACACACACACATATTAACTGATGATTTCGGGTGTGCCAGTACAGTACAGTACAGTACAGAGGGACAGGCACATGGTAACTGTCATTTCTCAACACGGGGCGGCACGCCGGAACTGGCCCGGCCTCCTGGGCACGTTCCTGTGGGTCTGGAACCCCCCGGGAACCCCCCCACATGGAGTTGCACCACTCACTTCACATGGGTGAAGTGAGTTAATTAATTAAAAATAAAAATTGAAAATGTGGCGCAAATCTTTGAATATACTCATTCGTTCAGAGCGAACGTTTTTAACTCAAATATTTGCTGCTGGGGGGGGGGGGGGGGGGGGTCGGCGGCCAAATACAGAAAATTCTGGTGGTCCTTGACATGAAAATGTTTGAGATCCACTGACATAGAAACATGGGTTTTTCAGAAAACTCAAAACTGTCATGAATTAGAAGACATTTATAGAATCGTCCTCAGGTCTAAATGGGTTGAATAGTAGTACGTAGGAGAGGTTATCTTGGGATAGAGCTGTGAAACAAACGGCAGCCATGTTTTATTAACCCTATAATGTTTGACGTCACTCTCTGTCTCTCTGGTACGGAGTGGTACAGCCCTGTGTGCGTGTGTGTGTGCGTGCGTGTGTGTGCGTGTGCGCGTGTGTGTGCATGTGGACAAACCATAGACTGTAAAAGGGACAAACAAACAAACACCGGGCCCTAAACCGGCCCTCTTCTGATTGGCCGGGCCCAAAAACTGCCCTCTTCTGAATTGGCCGGACCCTAAAACCTGCCCTCTTCTGATTGGCCGGGCCCAAAAACCTGCCCTTTGTTGATTGGCTGGGCCAAAAAACCTGCCATCTTCTGATTGGCTGGGCCCTAAACCTGCCCTCTTCTGGGGGGACTGGTAAAGTAATCAATTGGCAGGTGTGGGATTGCCATGGCAATCAATTGGTTGAGGCAGAGGCTGGAAATTGCACAGGTGAGGTCCACTGGCAGAGCCTGACCAGAGCCTTTTGTACTGTTTCTGGACAACGGTGCATGCCACCGACTCAAGGCTGGGTACTGCACTCCCTGTTGTGGTGTGGAACGTCAACGCTTGTGTCAAATTTGAAGTCGGTGGGGCAAATGGTTGTTGAGTTACGTGCATTACAACTGTACACACACACGCACGTACACACACACACACAGAGACACAGAGATGTGGTGCATTTATAGTTAGATAAAAATAATAAAGGCGAAAGCCGCAATATCTGGAAAAACAATATATTATTATTATTATTATAGCATAGTATAGTGTATGGCATTGAGGTATAAAACTATATGTCAATGTTCTAAGCGTCTGTCTGTCTGTCTGAAGTTGAAGACCATGTAACCTAAGTGACAATGATGATGATGATTTGTTTGTGGGCTAGAACATTGAATACTGGGCCTATTTTTTGTTTTTGTTTTATTGGGGTGAAATTGTCAGTTTCAAATCAAATAATGGTAAAATACGAATGACATTTTCCTGAAAATTGGGAAAATTAACCAATGTCTGATGTTCTGAAACAAACATCAGAAAATAGAGAAAACTTGTTATTTTAAGTCTGTTCCAACTGTCAAACAGATTATGCCAAAATACCAAGGCCTAAAAGAGCAATAGCAACACACAATAATTTCACTTGTTTTTTTCTTATTCAGCAAAAGTTTTTCCATCTTGTATATCATGACTCATGAGTTGTGTCTGGATCTATTTTTCACCTGTAGGTGGTTGTGGTTGCAGTCACTTTCCCCTGATAGCCTTCTTGATAGCCAGTCAGAGTTAATATTTGAGTGGTGCAACCAAATGTCTTTTTTTTTAAACTTCCATACAACCACTCTAACCAACAACCATAGCTATATGTGTCCCTGGGTCCGTCCAAGCACGATATTAGCGTTTGACTGGTTTCCACTACCAACACACACACACACACACACACACACACACACACACACACACACACATACACACACACACACACACACACACACACACACACACACACACACACACACACACACCATCATCATCGGCGGTCACTCGTATCCGAGTATGACTGTCCTCCTTATTGGTCCTTGTGGGTCGTCAGGTGGCGATGGAGGCCGATTCTGGACCCGATTACTCTGGTGCAGTGTGGACAGGGGAATGTAGTCGTGGGTTTGGGTTGGACCGGTTTATTGGATGGTTTATTGGATGCTCTCTCCTTTCTGAGTCTGCGCTTGTCCTGTGCAGCATGGCGGAGGTCGTCATCATATTTTGCAGCACCCTCACGGACAAGGTTTCTCCAGGTCGTCCTGTCTGTTGCCTTGTCTTCCCAAGCTTTGAGGTCAATGTGGCACTTCTTTAGGTTTGTTTTAATGTTGTCCTTATAATACCTCTTCTTTTGACCTCCCGGGGCCCGTTTCCCTTTAACAAGCTGGGAGTACAGGACTTGTTTTGGGAGGCGAGAGTCAGGCATGCGGTCAGGCACACACACACACACACACACACACACACACACACACACACACACACACACACACACACACACACACACACACACACACACACACACACACACACACACACACACACACACACACACACACACACACACACACACACAGGGGACCCCCACACGGAGTTGCAACACTCAGTTCACACAGGTGTGATTACAGTTACAGTATATAGTGCTCAGCTCACACAAGTTGATTGAAAACACATTTTATGTGAATTGTAATCAATCTATCGGATCAGCATAGTGTGGTGATAGGGCACACCAGATTACCATGAGGAAGAAAAAATATTCAATGTGTTGCACTAATGTTCAACTGCTGGCTTGCGGGACAAATCCGACCCCTTGATTGATTGATTGATTGATTGAAATATTTATTAACAGTTTGTAGAATTTACAGTACATTTTAAGCACAAACTCAATACAAAGACTGTCAACTGTGAGTGGACGACCCAATTAAGCATTACACTTGTTTACAACAGGGTCCACATTGTTCAATTCATCACCTGGGGTACTTTCACGTGGCCCCTATGCTGGAACACATTCCATATATCCAATGTAAAAAAATAATGATTGGATGGTTGGTAGCACAATAATGTTTTTCATAACTGTTAACCAAAACTAATTTATAGCGGTTAATTAACCTTGTCAGATATGCATACAATGTATACTATTTAGAATGGAGGAATGCCTGTGGCTGTACGTGACGGTGTGACGGTGTGACCCATCAGGACTACATTAGCAATCGTGAAACTGCTACACCAAATGCAGGTAAAATGTAATTTTTGGTGAGAGATCCACCACTGAGTCTGGCTGGTATAGTAGGTCAAATATATTCCCTATATCTATCTACTACTGTAGGCCGTGACTAATTTAGATGAATAGCCCTATGTGGCTCCATATATGTCCTCTAGGGGGCGTTGGAGAAGATTCGCATTGGCTACTGGGCCTGTCCTCCGTCATGTCTAGGACGCAAAGTGTAGTTCCGCCCATACCGTGACGATTGAAATACTAGTTGAGGGAGGAAGCAGCAGGCAGGAGCGTACTGTGCGTCTCGCTATCATTTCACCCCAAGAGGAATAGACCAGAAACGAGTGGATACTATCATAATTCACGGCGGTAAGTCTAAATAAATGATTTCCGAGGCTGTACATTTTAGGGGATTGCTACTTACAGGTGTGTTCGATGCCACGGGAGAGGAGGTGGTGAATGGTGATCACATATCGGCATCGCTGATGGTGTTGCTCTTTGTAAAGTGAATCGTTCATGAAACCCAACAGGGTTCTTCGCACACTGGCTCCACGACGAATCCTAACGATGTACAAATGAGTGAACGAAGCATAATGCAACGGAGTTAACGTTCCTTTTGCACGTCGCCGTCATGCGACAATATGCTATTTTGTTTTGACGTTGTCTAAAAATTCAAAGAGGTCATTTAACACATTTTAGTTTTCATTCACGTTTTAGTTGTAACTTAAGGTATATCTGTGAGACTTAGCAAGGCCTCGTTGATGATACATTTCTTCTGTCACGATTCTTTACACCACATTCATCTTTAATGAGCGTTTTCTATCCGAAGTTCGGTGAGGAAACCTGTAAGTAGGCCCTGACGACTATATACCATCTCAGCCAATGCTAACTATGCTGACAGAGAAGACGTGGGGCAGGGGATTCCGTCTCGCTACTACCACCTCAGTGGTCGCATACATACTACACACAATGCCGCTCATGACATTTCGTCGCCATGCGAAGGTCACAGGCGGTTTGGAGTGGGCATCAGGTGTTTTACTTGAGGTGATGATCTCATCGGGGTCACATCATCAGTATCCCTACTTGATTAGAATACAGCTTACACAACAAGAACATAACTGGCTTTTGTTTTTAATAACAACAAACCGTGTAGGCCTAGAGATATAAATGATTTAGATCAGCAGCAGCTGCTTGCCACAGCTGCGTAAGGAGAAGATACTGGATGGTATTGTTTGCCAATGGTTGGTGTGTCCATTGTCCTTGAAAGAGTCCAACCTGGTTAATTATCACACCTGGTCCTAACTATGAAGACGTCCTAAAGGTAAATGCCTAACTGCTGGGAGTATCAAAAGTTGTTGATTGCACTATGCATTGGTGGACGTTACCTGCAAACCTGGTAACTTTTGGTTTTAAAGTTAAAACCAGAAAAATCACATCCACGAATGGCCTAGTAGTATAGTATTCCTATGTAATTAAACTAATTAGCCAGCTTTTTACAGGTTTCCAAGAGGAACTCTTGGGGATGCCTGCTGGGAAATAACCCAGTGGAGAGACACTGCTCTTAATTAAACAGTGCTACTTGACAGTCAGCAAGTCCTGTGTTCACTCACACACCTCAGCATCGGCCTATAGATCTGTCAATCAGTGCTGGAGGGCAGAACAGGGAGACGGGCCTCTGAGGCTTTGACTTAATTTTCTCTACATCTCAAAACAAATGGCTTGTTTCAACTATCAACAGCTCACCCCCCCCCGATTCTTAACTGGTAATACTGGCCATCGTGCATTGTCATTATTTAGAATCACTTTAAGGCTGCTGTGTATATAAATGTGTGGGTCTGAAACTCTGAATGATGTAGATGTGAATAATACACAGCCTGGAGCTCCACTGTGGCTTTGTCTTTGTAACTGAAGTGTGTCTGTAATACAAGCTCTGTCAGGAGGACTAGAGTTACAGAACAAGCCTTGCACAGCAGCTTGGAGCTTTTAGAACAAAAACAGCTGATGCATACATCTCTGTTCCAGGATAACCTCTTAACTTAAAGGTTTCCAGTCATTGCAAGCCATTGTCGCACCTGACTGACCAATATCCAGGAACGTACATCACTGTAAAACTCACTTTAACTCACATTTCTATGGTGTGGCTCTCCTATGTAGGAGGCTATAGCTGTCTACATGTGTGTCTGCTTGTCCTGAGCTACTGGACCTATCGGTGCCACGTTTCTTGTGCACACTGCCAGTAGGCCAACATAATACCTCCACACATTGTTTTCATGTGTTTGTTTTGGGGATTTTATGCCTTTTTATTGATAGAGAACAGTATGCAGACAGGAAAGGGGGAGTCGAACCCGTGGCATGATGTCCGGCCGGCTTGGCAGCCTAGGTGCCCAGACGGTTGAGCTAACCGTCTGGGCCCATGTGCTATAGGTTTTGAAATATTATTTCACTTGCATTTCATAATGGATTAGTCAACAGGGGCTTGGATTGGAAAGCGTTCCCAAATTTGAAGATGACTGACGTCGTTGATATGCCAGATTCCTAGTCTATCTATCTATATTAAAAATTGGCTTACGGGAGGACCACTTCGTCACGATCATGACACCATGACTCCATACTAGCCATAACCATGATGATTTCCCAATACAGCTATGCTCAAATATGGAGTGTGATGTCTTAACCTCAATGTGCCTTCGACTCGTCATGGTATCACATAAGTCTTATGAACACCTGATCATCTCAGAGAGCGATGTATTGGCACTGGGCAGGATCAGACGTATAAAATAAAATGACCTGCACGCCATCTGCACGCCATCTACACACAATTTTATTTGAGCAACATTTCAGTCAATAGAATAGACCTTCAGGCATTTCATACTAGGTACTTTTTACTTGACCAAGTTTGAGATTGATGAATTGATTTCCCCCACACACTTATGTAAAGTCACTTTGAGTACTTGGAAAAAGTGCTATTTATTTCAGGTGTTATTATTTTATCGCCAGGACCAGTGTTAAAGGGCCACTTCACCCCTTTTGCAACCAGATCTTATATATTTCTTTTCAATAATATTTGTATTGATTTTTACATTTTATGGCAAAGACAAGAACCAGATCTTATTTTAATGATGTTTGGGAGACACTAAACACTTTCCTGGGGTTTTTATGTGGGTTTTGCATGTATGTGTTTTTGAAAGAAGTGAGACCAGTGTCCATGACATCATAGACACTTTGAAATACTGAAATATCTAGAAACACATATTACCCACATTAAAAACCCCAGGAAAGTGTTTCTTGTCTCCCAAACATCATTAAAATAAGATCTGGTTGCAAAAGGAGTGGTGTCCCTTTTAAGCTCTGAGTTACCAGAAGCATTCAGCACCGCCTGTGCAAGATGTCAGTGGCATACAGTCGACAGTCAGTTGTTTCATGTTTAGCATGCCAAGATGTCAGTGGCATACAGTCGACAGTCAGTTGTTTCATGTTTTAGCATGCCAAGATGTCAGTGGCATACAGTCGACAGTCAGTTGTTTCATGTTTTAGCATGCCAAGATGTCAGTGGCATACAGTCGACAGTCAGTTGTTTCATGTTTTAGCATGCCAAGATGTCAGTGGCATACAGTCGACAGTCAGTTGTTTCATGTTTTAGCATGCCAAGATGTCAGTGGCATACAGTCGACAGTCAGTTGTTTCATGTTTAGCATGCCAAGATGTCAGTGGCATACAGTCAACAGTCAGTTGTTTCATGTTTTAGCATGCCAAGATGTCAGTGGCATACAGTCGACAGTCAGTTGTTTCATGTTTAGCATGCCAAACGGTTGAATCGCACTGCTGCTGGAGGGTAACTTGGTCTGTCTTCATTTTCTTTCATTAATGGATGCAATTGAAATAGAGAAAATGGCGAGTCCAATACCCCAGTTGGTTGAGTAGCCTACCTACCTCAGGCTGTTTCCAGCCTGTACAGCTTGTTTTCTATTTAAAGTTAAGTGATACACCACAAAGAAAATGCCATTGAATGGCACTAGAGAAAGATTGTGTCCATCACTGAGTGAATGTAGCTTGGCAGTCTGTGAGGAGAAGAGATTTTTTTGTTTGTTTGGTATTTTGACCAACAAAAGGCCCAGATTTGCTTGGATTACCGGAACTAGCCCTGGACGGGGCTATGTACAGTATATAGCAAGGATATCCATTTAATTATATGTTGGTCACATTTTTCCATTTGGTGTTTCCCTGCGGAATAATAACCCCTTCCCCACCAAATGGAAAAGTCTACCAAAACTGTCAACATTTTAATCCGGAGCTATCGGAGGCACTATTCAACATACTTACAATATTTGATGTTAAAGCACTGGTACCAGACAGTGCTACCCATTCATCATTCCTCTTAGCTGAATGTAATTTGCAGACTCACCTATTTACCTACAGTATATCTCCAATATAGCAACAATGAAACTTGTTGATCACCTGAACGGCACACAATATCCTGCCATCTGATGAGGCCTGAATATAATATGTGTATTCCTGATTTAGGACTGCGGATAGAATAGATAGGCTATGTTAATGCGAGGATACATTTCCACCTCAGTGATCAATAAAGCTTGAATTCTTAAAGGGCCACTTCACCCCTTTTGCAACCAGATCTTATTTTAATGATGTTTGGGAGACAAACACTTTCCTGGGGTTTTTATGTGGGTAATATGTGTGTGTTTTTTTTATATATATTTTAGTATTTCAAAGTGTCCATGGTCTTAAACATGTCATGGACACTGGGCTCACTTACATCCAGGACTACATGTTGTCTCAGTAAGACAGCCCTCCCCTATTCACAAGGAGGAGCAGTGCACTAAAGTATTATGATAAGTCCAGGAAGGAAGTGAGCCCAGTGTCCATGACATCATGGAGTCCTTGGACACAAATTACCCACATAAAAACCCCAGGAAAGTGTTTCTTGTCTCCCAAACATCATTCAAATAAGATCTGGTTGCAAAAGGGGTGAAGTGGACCTTTAATCGATATATCAGATGGCTTGTTTGGTATCCTTCATTCCATCTTCATCGAACAACTTTTTTCTTTATCTATTTTTAACCTCAACAACTGTGAGCAATCTTTCAGTAAAACAATCTACAGTATATAGTTCTTTATAATATCCTATAATACCCTGCTATATATATTATCTAATTTCAGGACATCACTGTTTAAACTTTGGAAAACTACTCATTTACACATGAGAAATACTTTATTCACCCTCTCAAAACTTTTAAAGTTCTGTTCATATCCATCACATGTAGTAATTCACTTTCCAAAAAACACCAGATCTACTAGCTGTGTTGTCAGTTTGTACATCTGTTCTTATTGACTAGTGACACAGTTGTGACAGTTAGGCTAGCCTGGCCCAGCCAGCGTGATTTCTGGTCTAGAGGGGCGGTTTGCTGCTGGTATCACGGTGGTGGATCCTACTGGTTCACCACCCCCCCTCCTCCCCTCCCCTCCCCTCCCTGGTTAGAAAACAGCGGAGAACATTGACGTCACCAACAATCTGCTTTGTAGTTCACTCCCACTCCTAGTCCAGAAAATGTGGCTTGTTTGCCCAGGCTTTCCTTTTTCCTGTGAAAACGAAAAGGCTGTGGTCTCCGATGCTAGAGTTGGGCTTGTTGCACATTTTGTGGTGTTAAATGCGTTTCAATCGGTATATGAACGAGTGGCATTAAGATAAACCTGTGTATGGACTGTTTTGCACACAAATCAAGGCCTTTATTCATGTTGACAAGTTTGGTGGGTGTGATGTTATTAGCTTCTCCCTTTTTGCACAGGAATCAAAGAAGGACCTTGTTCCTGGCGTTCTCATTCAAATTGGAGGTCAACAATCACCCGACCCATATGAATCACCTCTTGACAGTGGTATCAACTAGACCTAGCCTAAAGGTTATATCTCTGTTTACCCTAATCTTTATCGAAACAGTATGTTTTCAGTATTATGTCTGTTAAATGCCAAGTACAGCTATGTTGACTCGACTTGGCTGGTGGTGCATTCCAATTAGTTGGAGTAGTCATGATGACCAGAGAATGGCTTTATGCAAAGTGATAAAGTTACTCGATCTCCATGGCGCCACTGGGGCTGGTGGCGTGCCATGGTTGCCAAGGACATGGCCGACCTCTGAGAAGAGGAGTTGGGAGGGAAGGCTTCAATGCTGTAATGAGGTGGAGGGCTCAGCTCGGCCTCTCTCTGGGAAATTGAGTTGTCGTTAATCAGTCATTGTGACTGCCAGCGCATCCCTCTGGGATAAGTATATGAACAGAGGAGCTCTTTCTGCTGGGCAACAGGCAGCTCTGCTACTGCTTCATGTGCTAACATTCTGCAACACACCTTTGATCTATTATTAACGAGTAACCATTATACAGTGTCATCTACATCTATGCGTTATTTTCCATTCTGGGCAGGAACCCCTTTTGGTGTTAGCATTATGCTATGCTTTAGCCATTGAAAAATAGCAGATCTACAAGCTCATAGCGCGCCACCGAGTGCCGCGCTACGAGCTTGAAGGTCTGCTATTTTTGAAAAATCTAAGAACCACTGACATGGAAACATAGCTTTTTCAGAAAACTGTCAGGAAGTAGACATTTTTAGAATCTGATCTCGGGTCCGAATGGGTTAAAGAGGTAGTAGAAATACCTGTATCTTAAGGGTTTTCATGTCCCTATAATTTAAATGTATTCTACTTATGTTTTGAAGTTGTCCAGCTTGGTGGTGTAAGTAAGTGTGAGAGTCAGTAGAGTATGAGATCTGACTGGTGGCTGCACAGCTGGCCTTCCTCATCTATCGCTGGGCAGGAGGCCACAGCAAGGCGGTCTGTGTTGTCCCATACATCTACATCAGAGAGCTCACTTTCAGGATAAACACCAAGCCTCCAGAACAACTGACCAACGGTGAAGCGCTACTGGGCCCTACTGGTCAAAGCTGGTACTGCAGGCGGGCCCGTGCATTTAGCACGAGTAAACCCTGTGCAACTGGCGTGTAACATTGAGCACTTGTTTAAAGGTATATTCAGTGATTTCACTTAATTCAAATATCACTTATCTTTTTGTTTTGTTGTGATAATCCTCCCTACTATAGTGTGCTGGCCATATAAGGAGTTCCTCCCTGTCCCCAGTTAACCCCTGGGGGTCAAAAAACCTTAGGTTTCATTTTTGACTCTATATCCTGATTAGACGAAAGGCTGGGTCCCACAGCCAAAAACGAAACCTAAGGTTTTTTGAGTGAAATCACTGAATATACCTTTAAGCATTTCCGCATTTTGGACAATAATTTTGGTGTCGAACTCGAAGAAATGCGGAAGTAGTGCTTCAAAATGCCACTGAGCAACTTGCATTAAAATGAATAGCAGGGGGTGGGGCTGTCGGTACCGGTCAATTTACAATTTAGGCATTTAGCAGACGCTCTTAATCCAGAGCGATTTACATTAAGCAAGAACAAAAAAGCATGGGAATACATCACATAAAAAAGCATTTATCATGAAACATGCGTAAGCTAAGAAAGTAACAGTGGAATATCTATATAATGGAACTATACATATAAACTATACATCTATACTACTATGCTATGGTCCACCCTCTATCCTTTATAACTATAACTTTATAACTATGATCCATAGTCCACACACGCCATTTATTTTGTCTCTCATAATGGTTTCTCTCTTGTTCTCGGCCCTCCTCCTTCCTCCTCCACTTACACGATCTGCCCGAGTGAATGTGGCAGCGAGGAAATCCCTGTAGACGGTTGGGTAGGCAACACAACCCCCAGCGGAGCAGTGGCAGCCAGGTAGTCTATTAGGGTGCAGAGCGCATGGCAGACAGGCTGAGCCAGGCCACCGGATTTATAGCCAGATTGTACCGAGGGAAGCCCGGTCAACGGCAAATAATTTATCCGGCTTCACACCTCTCTCTGACCCCCATCTCATAGACCACCCCAGATTTATCGAGAGTCATCCGTCTGTTGTCCGCTCTTTAGTAGTAGTAGTAGCAGTTGGTAGTATATTATTGTTGGATTATTTTGATTCATCTGCCTACAGAATTCATGTGATGTTGAAACCTGTGTGTCTGTTTGTATTGATTTATCCATGATGCATTGCCATGTAGCTTCCACCATCCATGCCAAGAAAGAGCTTGTTCTAAAACGTCAATGAGTTATATTTTGCATAGGCTATATTTTACTGTTAGGTTCTTAGCTTACGTATGATACATATTACATGATGACGATTTGGATGTATTGCCATGTTTTTGTTCTGGTTTATACTGTAAATCGCTCTGGATTAAGAGCGTCTGCCAAATGCCTACATTGTGGTGACTTTCCACCACTAGCTTTCAAATCGGATAATTTATCATAAAACACAAATATTAATTGAATATTAATATTTTCTTCCTCACAATAGAGTGATAGGATGTAGACAAAGTTCCCCTTTAATCATCACTATCAGATGCAGCTTTCACTTAACGGGGATTATTTGGAAGCAGAGGAGTAGTTATGAGTGTCTACAGTACTGTATACACTCATATCGCATCTGATATCGCATCAGTGATGTATTCCCATGCTTTTGTTCTTGCTTATTGTAAGTCGCTCTGGATTAAGAGCGTCTGCTAAATGCCTAAATTGTAAATTGTATCGCTGCCACGGATCTGTGCTAAAGCCTGTGAATTAAATCTGTTTCTCAGATTGGGGAGAGAACACAAGGCAAGCAATCGACACAAGCAGCATTTGCAATAATCGAATGATATTTAACAAACTCACACTCGCTGCATGTCACATTTCCTAGAATTTTTTAGAGTTCTTAGAGATGCATAAACGTTTAAACGGTCTCACCTTTTCAGTGCAAGGCAGTGAAGGAGCAGAGTCACATGGTTTTGACTTTGGTAGGAACTGGGGGACAATGTCAAATGCAGACAAAAGTTTATTAGACTAGTGACTTAATGTCTGCTTGATTAAAAGGGACTTAAAAAACAGTCCCCTAATAGTACAGGCATTATATGGGAAATAAGGGGTCAACCTCCAACTAATTGCAAAAAAACCAAACTCAGCTGATTTTGTATCTTACATATGTCCTGAATAACATACAAAAAGTTGCCTGGAATTGTCTGAGGGGAAAGTGTTGAAAATGACCTGTACAGTATGGCCACCATAGACATCCAATATAAGGCAAATAATTTCAAAATGTCCTTTTGCTTTAAGTAGCATAATGTGACATGTCAAACTAGGGTGTTTTCACGATGCCGAGTCCATTCCAAGCATTAGTTTTGCATAAAAACACTCCTTGGGCTAATACCGGCCATAGCCGTCATCACAAATGTGATGAGGTCAGCACATTTGGGCAAGTGGCTATGGCCGGTATTAGCCCAAGGAGTGTTTTTATGCAAAACTAATGCTCCACAGGTGCACCATGTTGTTTTGCCCGATGTGCTGTTTTGCCAAGGTGTTTTTTGAAGCGCCTGTGCCTGTAGAAATGTGTCGTCATCACCTTAAAATTTCTATGCAGCTTTAATAGTGCATGCATGGACCTCTCCATAATTTATGCATGAAGAAGACCAAAATAGAGGCTAGTTGACCGAGGCCATGGATGTTCTATTGATGGAAAAACATGGCAATGAGTAACGACATTCAGTACTAATCATAGCTCACATACTCTCCTACAACCTGCCCCCACAAATACACTCCAGAGGACGCATCACACATACTGTATGATTCATAGCTGCTACTTTAGTTTTCCTGTTTGATGTAATGGTTAAATTGAGTTTCCAGGTTGCTGGACTGAAACATTACTTTATGAAAGCGGGTTAATGGCTGTGGGTTGTTCTGCGGGCCATGTATCAGTGCAGTAAATGTAGCATGAAGTTATCCTGGAAATCACTGCGAATTATGTTGACCTGTGTGTGTGTGTGTGTGCTACTGTATGTATCATGTACGTGTGTAAGGCAGAGATACAAGGTGAAGCATGCTGATGATGCCAATGGATAGTAGGCTATAAATCAGTATGACCAGATGCTTTTTTTTTTTTAATCTCATAAGACCATTAGCAGATAAAGTGGCCGGGCTAGGATTAATGCAATTCTATAAAAGCCCTCGGAGAGTAATGACAGCGTCTTATGTTATGCCTAAATTGGTCTTGCAGTACAGTAAGTACTAAACTAGCCATGCAGCAGAAGGGAGTCTTTATGTGCATGATATTGTCTGTATGCTTCCCATTTGTGAGCTTGTAATGTGCATACTGGTGATTTGAGTGAATTGCAGCACACCTTTTGGGGGGTCCGAGATGGTGTTTGAGTTTGAATGTGCCAGAGTCCCTTTAGGGGAGTGGTGGATGGGTCTCCCTTTTTTGCTCACAGACAATACATGTATTTGTTAAAAGTTAAAGCTCTATATTCTGATAGCAATCATTGTTACAGTGTTTGGCCGATCCCTGTCTCTCCAGGAAATGCATTTTCAGGTCGGGATAGAAAGTGATAAGTGAGTCATCCTGTCACAGGATAAAGTGACATTGGATTGGAAGTGAGCAGACGAAATTAGAACTGGAACACAGTACAATTTGAAGATGATAAATATGTACTTTCTCCTGATTGGCTGAAATTTGCAACCAAAAACATGTATTTTCTTTTTATTAAAGAGTTGGAGAGACAAGGAGACCGCTGTTATTTAAGAAATACTTTATAGCAATTTCCATCAGAATATATAGGGCTATAGAAAAACGAAATCAAATCATGTGCAGAGCTACTACAATGATGGATGGAGAGCTTGGATAACTGTTTTCAAGGTGCTCACACAAGACTAAAACCTTGTCAAAATATTGGTGGAACATCTTCAGCAGTATAAAAAAACAATCGCACACATGACGTGAAGTGAGGGGTGCTCTTCTCATCGTACATCATCATACATCTCATTCACGTCCTCACCTTCGTCTTCAATGTTTGTGTTTTTCACACACTAAAAGCTGAACATTAGGAGGGGCTATAGCGCCCCTCAATAAATGGAAATAAAGTATGAGTAGAACGGCAGTATGATAAAGGTAAAATAGGTATATTTTTAGCAGCAGTGTCAAAATGTGCAAGAGCAGCAGACGGTCATGTAGCTTTAGCAGCAGTGTCAAATTGCCAAAAGCAAAATACACACACACACACACACACACACACACACACACATATCAAAATCATGTCTATTTCACTTGTCCATCTATGTGCAAGTAACATGCAGGCCGAGAAACTGACTAGGAGAAGGGGCAGACGTCGAACGTGAACCGTTCAAGGTCAGGGTTTTATTACCCGTCACATGTCCCATGAGCGTGTGTGTGCATAATTCATTCATTCCTATCCTTGATTTCATCTGCTGCCTGACTGTACGTCATATTCATCCAGCATCCAAGCTTGACCTGAACTGTGTGTTGTGTTTTATTACTTGTATTTTGCTCAGAGGCTCAGAATTATTCATTTGTTGTTCCAACAATCGTACAGGATTAGGCCTACTAGTACAGGTCAGTACAACAACATGCGTATAGTCCTTTTATTCATGGAGGGATCCAAGAAGAGGGTCACAAAAAGAGGTGGTGGTGGTGGTGGTGGGGGTGTTCTTATTAATACCAGGCTTGAAATAGCTACTCTTGAGTTGGTGTCTTGCATATGAGCTGTGCATCGGTACCCATACTGTTCATATCTTTGCATTATGTGTTTTGATATGCATTATCCCCGCAGGATTAGCGTCAGCCTACTTTAAGTAGAGCATTGTACTCCGGATGTAGACCTGGGCCAAGTCAGGATGTATTGGGTAATGGGTATATATCAGTAGACAAAATGGATTTTGTCATGATCGCTGATGTCCTTGTTTCTCAGAAGATGAAAAAGGATCATGAGAGGAGCTATATGAGCAGTGACGATCATGATGGTGGTGCCTCAAGGGAACACTTTGTCCTACCTTTAATTAAGTAGACTGGGAGCACAGGGAGGCTAGTGTGTGTGTGTGTGTGTGTGTGTGTGTGTGTGTGTGTGTGTGGCGCTCAGTTCTTGCTCATGTGTCCATCAATGCACGATGTTGTCGGTTCTATATCACGTCAGTGGATTCTTCTGAACAGACGATCGTTTAACCCATTCTGACCTGAGATCAGATTCTAAAAATGTCTTCTACATCCTGACTGTTTTCTGAAAAAGCTATGTTTCTATGTCAGTCGTTCTTCAATAAAAAAAAAAATAGCAGACAGAGCTATTTTTCAACACCAAAAGGGGTTCCCGCTCGGAATGGGTTAAAAGTATATGCTTTATGGTCATGTTTATTATGCCAGTCTTGTTTGTATCCATCTGTCTCTGAATAAATGTGGTCTTGACTTCCCTGGCCGGTGGTTGTGACCGGAAGGGGGGGAGGTGAAAATGCCAAGCCAGGAGATTTGCCTCCTCTAATTCTCTTACCAAACGGCCCGGGTTAGAGCAATAATCTGAATTTATTGGGTTTTACACAGGCACAGATTACTGCCTCTGCTACTGACTGGGCACTGTAAATGGTGTCTTGGCTTGTAAACACCAAACAGAGAAACTTCTAGGAAATTGTAGGAATGTAGCTTTCGGTGGGCTGGACTTGCTTACAGACTCCTGGTAATTACGTTTAATAACAATGGGTATTTTTATCCCTGCCCTGAGGGATCATGTTTTCGCTCCTTTTGAGACAGACGCCTGTCTGTGAATAGCTAATCTTGGGCATCACCACCAGAACCTCCTTTCAAATCAGCCGGTTAGCACCACCATGACATTTTGCAAAACAATTCTTTGCTACTACTCCTACAGACTTGGTCCAACCTCACGCAAATCGGTACACGCTATATCTTTGTATATACAAGGTGTAACCGTCAGATGTTTCAGATTCCATTCCGAATTGGCTACGATTGCTTTTCAAAGTTTGCAGGAGAAGGCCGCTTTGCACAAATCATGAACACAGTGTTCGATTGGCATGAAACTTTGCACGCACACTCCCAGTATGCCATTGAAGAACCGCAGCCACAAATGTTTCAAATCAACCGTATGATTGGCACTATAACGGTAGGCAACCTGGCCTGGTGGGGATCTGCGTTTCTGTTTTGTTTTGTTTTGAATGTTGGTTCACCTCTGTAGATGCAATTTGCCTGACCTATTTCTGTTTGTGTTTTTGATGCCTGGCTGAGTGATAAGATTCAGGTCCCAGACGAGCATAGATGATGAGCCTTGCTTTGAACTTTCATTAAAATATTTTGGGCCCTGAGCAGACCGGCGTATGATGCAACTCTTCCAAATGGGAGCAGATTATGTATTACTTTGATCAAGAGAAATATAAAGTATTAATGTGGAAGAGCCAGAACTAGAAAAAGTTCCCCTCTGGGCACAGGACAGGATAATAGCGTCTGTGATGTTGGGAGTAATAACAACTTATTTATAAACTCTTATTTTTGCAATCATCTGTCGTCTGGTGGTTGTATAACATGGCAATAAAAACTAGAATGTATAGGAGTAATGTTTGTTTTTGTTTGTGCTATAATCTGTCGTCTGGTGGTTGTATAAAAATGAATTAAATATGTAAGACGTAACAATGTATTCATAATAGTGCACATACAAAGTTGTACACCGATCGGTGCAGTTATAGGTGTAAACATTTAAGTTGCATTTCGTCCTCCGCCTGGTGGAAATGTGTGTGCATAATTGCACGGAAATCACACGCTGTGTTAATGATTTGAGGCATTTTGTTCAAAATGGACCAAACCTACAATGTTTGGAAGGCAATCTTAGCCAATCGGATGGAATATGGGAAAGTGGACAGATGCGTGTTGATCTCATTAGTTACTATGGAGATGGTGTATTCCGATTTGCGTCATGTATGGATAAAATATGTACGAGTAATTTACAGAAATGTGTTTTACCAAAATCGGCCTCATGGTGGCGATATAACCGGGAGATGTGGCATTTCTTCCTCGGCCTAGTGGGAATGTGTGCATAACATTTAACATTTTGTTGGAAATGGACAAATCCTGCAAACTTTGGAAGGCAATCTTAGCGATTGGGGAAGTGGACAGGTCCATATTGATCACATAACTGTAGAGATGGTGTGATATTAATGTCATGGAAATCGCATGCTGTGTTCCAGATTTGAGGTTCAAAATGGACCAATCCTGCAAACTACACAGACAGATCTGTGTTGATCACATGACTATGGAGATGGTGTACTGTATACCGATATTTGCGTGATCTTTGGATAAAATGTGTACGAGTAATCTACAGAAATGTGTTTTGCCAAAATCAGCCTCATGATGCGCTATAACCGGCACATGTGGGGCATGAAAAAGCAGGGCAAAGGCATTTCCTTGGCCTGTAGGGAGTGTGCCTACAAAATTGTCCAGTTGTCCACAGATCCGTGCAGTTTTAGGTAAGAACATGAATTAGCCTGTTATAGCGTCACCATGAGGCTGTCAGGCTGATTTGATTTTTTTTAAGTTCTTCTGCTAGTGGGAATGTTTGTGCATAATTGCACAAACATTCAGTGATGCTTGCGGAACGCGACTTCGTCTCGTTCCTGACCGCATCCCTGTCGTGGCAATAATCACGTTAACCCACACCCTCTCGTGTAATATTGCTTAAGCGGACAGGTCTGTGTTGATCACATGACTAGAGATGAAAATGTGTGAGTAATTTATAAAGAAATGTGTTTTGCAATGATCGGTCTCATGGTGGCGTTGTAACAGGCTGTTGTGGAAAATTTGGGGCAGAGGTTAGTCGTTGGCATCCAGGGAGTGTGTGTGCAGTTTGGCATCGACCGGGCCAACTGTGCCGGAGATTACCTGTAATCAGGCGCACGCACGCACGCTCGCGGACTGAGTGCAAAACATACTCTCCCCATGCCTTCGGCTGCTGGAGACAATAATAGAGACGGAAGTGACTAGATTTGGACAAGAGGAAATTTGTAGAGACTTTATGAAACTATGATGGTGAACACTGGCTGGGTGACGATACGAATACATCGTCAATCGCGAATATACGAATCCAATCGCCGAATATATTTATTAGGTAATTTCTCGGGGCGATTTAGCCCAATTAACCTGTAAAGTGTGAGCAACATGTGAATCAATTTGGCCCAGCAAAGTAGTAACAGCGGCCGGGTGGAAATCACCTCCTCCCGTTATAATGTATGCTCCCACAGTCCCCGCACTCAGCAGCATCGGGCACCGGGGCACGGCACTTACGGCCTGGGAGCTGAGGGAGGCTGTAGCCTACATGTTGTTTAAGCTCCGGAGTCCAGACCCATGCAGTTTAATAATATACAGTCACAACAGAATGCACACTGCTGTCTCGTGTCTCATTACAATCCCAATGCCTCACCCGTGAAGTCGGGGGGGGGGGGGGGGGAATAAAAAAACTGTCTACTAGTGTTAGTGTATAGGCTCGGGGATCATTCGTTAGCTTAGCGCTTAGCTTAGCGTGTAGCCCCTACTGGTGCTGCAACCCACTGATTGAACTTCAACTCCGCTAAGTTATTTTTATTGACAACGTGAACAAACCCTGACACCAGCGCTGCAAAAATAGACAGATCTACAAGCTCTCAACGCGTAGCGAACGGCACTGCAAAAACAGGCAGGACACGATGCCTTGAGAGCTTGTAGATCAGCAGCAGCCAGCAGCCCGGCCGCAGCAGCTTGTGGGCTCCGCTGCTCCGCTCCGAGCCTCCGACGGACTGCCGGTGCGGGGAGTCAAGGGAGCAAGTTACCCTGGCTGCGCAGCTGCTCTGCAGTCTGCAGAAACAGACTGATCTACAAGCTCTCAACGCCTAGCGAACGGAGCTGCAAAAACAGGCAGGACGCGGCGCCTTGAGAGCTTGTAGATCTGGCTTTTTTGCGACCTGCAGTGAGCTGTTCTCAACCTTAGGCTGTTCCCAGAGAGTCTTAGCAGTGCATCCTAGGTCAATGTGTTTCTAGACACTCAAAACCTTCTAAATATCACATGAAGGAAACACAACTCATCTAATTGAGAGGTTTTTCGAACGTTGTATTTTACCAGTACCGTAATGTCTGTACTACCGAATACCAGTTAACTGTACCAAATGAGTGATAGAAAGACAGCGAACCAGATAGAAAATATCTGCAAAATTATTACCTTTTTCAGTATCTTATCAAAAAGGAAAGGTAGTCTAATTCCGACAAACCATTCAACATGGAATCACGTTCAGGATGATGTTGAGGAGAACTAAAAAACATGGCTTAATCTCTTCCATCGCCACTAGGGGGCGCAAAAAGGCCCTGACTGCCAGTTTCAATACATTTTTTTATTTAATTTTTAATTTTTATATATCTTTTTGCCCAACGTTATACACGTTTTAAAACGGCATTGTTGGCGCTGTGGGAGTTGATAAAAAAGCAGTTAATTAAGTCCTTGGCAGACATTGAGTTTAATTAGTAACTTATTATGGTGTCAAATACCCCAAAAGCTGCAAAAATAAACAAAGTACAGGAAAAGGTGCTGCTTTTGGTACCGTAATGAATTCCAGGTACCGTATCGGTTCAAATGTGATAGGTACTCTTCCTTAGCCTGTACTGTTGATAGCTGAGTCAGATACTGTATATGCCGCCAGGTCAAAATGAGGTCACGACAGTGACATTTCACCAGGGGCCTTTCCCTGCTCATCATTGTCTTGATGCTGAAGTCACCATGGTGATGATGAGCAGGATGCTTAAATGTCACTGTTGCCATGGAGAACTGGATTAAAGGGGTGTGGTGGAGTGGGGGTCAAGGCTGTGATCTGAGTCTGTGTCCTCCGTCATCACAGCCTTCCCAGACATTGTGATGGCCCGAAGTGGATAGACGCAGGCAGGCAGGCAGGCAGTCAGGCGGGCGGGTGGGTGGACGTGGTGTGGATATCCTCATTGAACATGCAGGACCTGCTGCTGACATGGGAGCTACATGGCTCCCTTTAGTTCAGCATATGCTGTGTTTGCGCGTGGGTAATGACTTCCTGTGACCAAGCATGCTCGGGCCTGTCTGTCTCTCTGCTGCTGGACAACTTTATCCATGTTAGGCATTGGACAATGTCTGTGAGGAAATGTCTGAGTAATGCAGCATGCCATGTACACATCTTCCCTAGGATTTTAAGTCTTGGCCTTCATTTACATATGCTATGAAAATAAAATCAGTCACAGCAAATTATAGGCAGGTCCTAGCATACACGACCATGAGTAGTGTACTGTTAACAGCTGCTATTAGATGTTCTTGCCGTTGGGGAGGGCTGTCATGTCCGTGAAAGGCAACAGCTAATGAGCTTTTCAGTTCTTGCCGAAGAACAGAGCTTCTAACCCATATTGTCTCCCATGTTCGGTCACTTTGACCCAACAAAGGTTTTCTTTTTTCCCCTGTATAAACAAAAACACATGCTGCAACAATTAAAGTAGTGGCTGGCCAGAACGGCTGGAGGTGGGGATTATCTTTATTATTATTCTGTTTGTGTGTCCTTCCAGTAGGCTCAGGAGGAACGTCCACCCCAGATTCTTTGAATCGGCCGGCCTCATGGTGGACTTGGTGGTGCTATAACAGGCTAATGTGTTTTGGCCCATAACTCTTGAACCATATACAATCAAAAGGAATGGATTCCTTGGATCATGATGCAACGCCCCATATGTAGGCCTTGCCCAAAGTGCCCATTATCGCCTCACTAGATTTCCTTAAACACTTTGTCATGATACTGGAATTTCTACCTTCACTACAACACCTTGAGAAATATACAAGATATCATTTTCAATGCCATGATACTAAAAGAAATGCTGCAATATTGCAGGCATATTGATTTGGGTTTTTTATTGAAGGCTGTGAGTGTGTTGCACTCTGTTCTCTCTCCCTCTCAACAGAGTGCCTGCCTCTTTATAGGCACCAATCCTCCCTTCCCAGTCCCCATTGCCTCTCCGCTGGCAATCGTCATTTATACTTCGCCACAGTGGTCATGCACCAAACCTTGCTAGTTGCTACGCACTGCTCTATGGTGATGCGGTGTGAGCTTGTATGACGACATATTAAAAAAAGAGTCTGGCTTAACCCATTCTGACCTGAGATCAGATTCTAAAAGTGTCTTCGATTTTTCAAAAATAGCAGACCTACAAGCTCGTATCGCGCCACTCGGTGGCGCGATATGAGCTTGTAGATCTGCTATTTTTCAATAGCTAAAGCATAACATGATGCCAACACCAAAATGGGTGCCCGGTCAGAATGGGTTAAAAGTGAATACATCATTTGAAGGCAATCCCGCTCTGTAACCAGACCAGTGAGTAAATACTGGTGTGAATGTCTGAATATCTTTTAATAAAGGCACAAAATATTTTCAGATTGATGTCTGGACAATTACAATCTGCGGTTCCTTGACGTGAAGAAATGTGGGAACCACTGGTTTAAACAACATTAGGAAGCAAGCCCAAATAAGCAACTACTGTACACTTTAGAATCAAGCCAAAAAGAAAATCAACCAGCAACTACCAATTTATTTGCAAGTGACTTTACAGGAAAAACATCACACCCGTGTGAAGTGAGTGGTGCAACTCCGTGTGGGGGTCCCCGAGGGGGGGGGGGGGTCCAGACCCACAGAAACGCACCCAGGGTTCCGGCCCGATTCCGGCGAGCCGCCCCGCGTCCGAAACGGTTGAGAAATGACAGTTACTGTGTGGGGGTCCCCTCTACTGTACTGTAACTGTACTGTACTGGCACACCCGAAATCACCATATATACAGTTAATATGTGCATGTGTGTTTGTGTGTGTGTGTGTGTGTTAGGTTGCGCACACGTGGTGAAAAACAACCATGCTGTTTTCGTGCTCAGACACACCCACCCAGCCAGCCACCCACCCACACACATAGCTCCAGCACCACTCAACAAGTCAAAGGTTGCTTATAATAAGCAGACATGGCAACACTGCCTGAAGGAAGCAAAGCGCGCACACACGCAATGAGCCCCAGTACCTTGGTGGGGAAAAATGTGGATACTGTACTTTTACTTTACACAGAATAGTGCATAGAATGTACAGTTGGAGACATGTACTGTAGGAAATGCATACGGTAGACTTCATACCTAACGCACCTAGTTCTTCTGAAATTTAAAATCAATATTAAAACTGTAGGCTACTACATTTTCTGTCCATCTCTCATCCCCTGCTCTCCTCTCTCTCTGCATCACATTGCATTTCAAATATACATTTCACTAGTAACTCCTAAAAATTGTTTCTGCACCAAGTGTAGCTAAATTATTTACGGTACTTGTTTAGAGTACAGTAGGCTATGACTACATTTTAATGACGCAGTGGGTGTGTTGACAAGGCTTATAGAGAACAGCTGAGCAACCTGTGCATTTTTCACAGAGAAATTGCAGACACAAAATCACAAATTAACTTCTTACACTAGTCTGTGGCTTGTGTTCTATTCTAGCTCAACACCACACAGTGTAGGACGGTTTCAGTTGCTACAGACAGGAGGCTGTTGTGAAGGCTGACCCTGGCCGCATGTCACACGGTGTTGTTAATTCCAGCATAGCCTCTCATCCATTGCCACTCTATTGTGGTGGCGAGCACTGCCAAACGGTGTATATTTTGCAGTTGAGGCTCCACACATGCTGTGTAGGGAAAATTGAATTTATATGACATGATCATGATTTTGTGTTGGTGTGTTTGTCTACAAGTACCACCATGGCGGTGGAAAACGGATTTGTAACAAACATTTGTTTTTACCCTCGGCCTTAGACATAACCTACAGCAAGTGGAAGGAGAAGGTCTTGGTCTCTTTTAGAGATCTATACAGTGAAGGAATTTTCAGCTCTTTGGGAGGTATCACTACTACGTATGATATAACAATTTTCTGTATGTTTAGGTTTCTTCAACTGCGTAACTTTGCCAGCACCCACTTTACTTCCGTTCCTAACTTCCTATTCTACCCAGTAAAAACATCTTAGAGACTATAATGGCCCCTTCAGACTCTTTGAACAACATTTCTTCAATCTAATTCATAGTTCATTAGTTCTCTTGTTTCTTCCCAAACATCCTCAATTTTTGGATTGCAGTATACATGGGAGAGAGAGAACTTGGGGTTGAGCTGGGGGAGGATTTGTGCAGTGAGGCACTAGACAGAATTAACTCCTCATGTGCATGTGCCCGTATGTGTTAAATTCAATTCAAAGTAGTCCACATGATTCACTACACTAGGGCCAAGCTGAGCAGAATGTTCTGATACAACAGACTCCTGTACTAGATGTCGTCATTCCCCTGCAGATCACACACACACACACACCTTTTTCTCCGCACAAAGCTTTTTTCTTTTTGGACATCTTTCTTTGATACCCTGTCTATGGTTCTTGGTTCTTCAGTCCCTCCCTACCCATTGATCGCTATTTTTGGTGTGTCTCCTGCAGACTCAATAAGTACCAGAAAGATCTGGTCGTATTCACTTCTCTTATAGCTAGACGGTGCATATTGCTACAATGGAAGAGCTCTTTCCCCCCTCTCACGACATCCTGGTTAAAAGACCTGTCATTTCTTCATTTATAGAAAATAGAATTTGCAGAGGCTCCTTGAATGGTTTCCACAGAACCTTGGACCTGTATATTTTTCTTACTTTATATTTTAAATTTCCAATATTATTACTATTGCTATAATTCTCCCTTTCGGCGAGAGGGTGGGAGGGTACATTTATGTTGTCCTTAGTTCATGTTTTGTATTGTTCCTTTTTTGTCTTTGTATGTCCTGTATTTTAAAGCAGCTATAACATGAACATAAAACCGTTTTTAATATTTAATATCATATTGTCCATGTCCCTCAAACTTATTTGTAATGGTTTGAGCCTCAATCACCACTCTGATATAACCAGTCCATGGCATTTCTTTTTTTCTTCTGAAGCTGTTTTAGCTGCAGTACCACAATGTCCTGAGGTGGTGGGGTGCTGATTATTTGCAACTTATTAAAAAAAAGAAAGAAATCCCTATTTATCTTCGACAGACTGATAGCTGGAAACATTGTTACATGTCCTATGTGCTCTCTACCCTCAAACTGGGGATGCTGCATGTATATGGTTGATGCACTACTGTGTCATTATCTATCAGTGTGCCTCAAATTAGGCAATTTCAACAACAATCCACCGTACCAGCCAAGCCTGCCATCTTTACTACCCAAAATAGAGGTGCTCGTTCCACACTGTCGGCTGTTGTAGTCCATCTTCCCAACCCCCACCATCTGCCCTAATCTCCATCCATGCTAATGGTATGGGATGAATATGGGGCAAACTGCACAAATCACAGACAACAATCACGTTTATCTCCTGTCATCTGGGACAGAAACGGATTTCTTTACTGATCTCCCCACTGCAATCGCAGGTTCATTGCCCAATCTAGACAGAATCTGCGTCATATTTTGAACACCACTGATGCTTGCCCCTTCTTCTCATTTCTATCTGTTCTCGTCTCCCCGCCTCTTGTTTGTCCCTCGGGGCTAGACTAGCTTAGAATAAACATTGGCAATGGGCTTTGTCGCTATGGCAACGGCAGTGCATGTTGTACAGTAGCATGGTGAAAGTGACTGTTGGAAACAGAGGTGGATGGTGATGGTAGTGTAGAATAATGGGGCCTGTTCTGGTGTTCTAGCATGTCATTTGATATGGGGACGGGGGTCTTGAGACACATTAGAGCCTCGTGAACCGTGTGTTTGTTTCAGGTTGAAACTAAAGCGACAAGCCTGGGGGTGATTGTTGTTGAGGTAAACGCACATTAGACTGAGATAATATTACTCCATATTTACTAGCCAGGAACTACATTCTTTTTTTTCCTATTTATTAACCCATTCTGACCTGAGATCAGATTTAAAAAAAAATGTCTATTACATCCTGACAGTTTCATTATTAACCCATTCTGACCTGAGATCAGATAAAAAAAATGTCAGTCGTTCTTCGATTTTTCAAAAATAGCAGACCTACAAGCTCGTATCGCGCCACTCGGTGGCGCGATATGAGCTTGTAGATCTGCTATTTTTAAATAGCTAAAGCATAACATGATGCTGACACCAAAATCGTGCCCGGTCAGAATGGGTTAAAAATAAACTACGATTTGTGCAAATTTAATGAAAGGGATCAATCAAAACTTTTACATTTTAAACGGACACATTTGCCTGATTTAAATTACATTCAGGGCCTGAAAATATTTTTGGAAAAATGAATTTCAGGCCCTGATACTCAGAAATGAGCATGTTCCCTGCAAGGGATAAATGACCTTCTTTTGAGTCTTCTTGACATTTGTTTTCCGCAATAGTTTTTAGCTACCTTCATGTAGTAGGTGCTTGGGTAAGCCAGTAGTAAAGAGGTCAGTGGGGTTGAGCCATCAGTTGGGGTAACACCTCAATTAGCAGGCTACGATTAGAGTTGGCCTTTGTGCCTCCGTCCCACTTTCTGTGACAGCCTGAGGAAGTTGTTGAGATTGATCCGGCCAATATTATGCTCAATCTGCTCAAGCATGCAGAGTATTTCCTTTTCTTTTTTGCCTAGTTTACTTGGCTAAACATTATTATTTAGTCACTACCCTGTGCCCCCCCCCCCCCCCCCCCCCCCGTGCACTTGAGCTGGATTTGTTGGCGGGATTTCGTGGGCCCCATCCCCCCCCACTGATTGTTTTATGTAATTTGTGGGATTGTTGCTTTTCATGTCCCATCTGCTATCCTGATACTGTGACCTCTGATCCCTCTACTTTTTATTTTATTTTTTTGCTTTGTGGTGTCAGCCGGCAGCTGTAGCCTGTCCACCACGTGTTCACTTCAGGGAGTTACAAACGGGAAGAGTTGCAGGATTCTTCTTCCTGCTGACTCCAACCTGGAATGCGTCACCATCACAGGAACCTCCTGTTGTTGGTTGGCGCTTAACCTATTCTGACCTGAGATCAGATTCATACGAGGTTTCCGCCGGACACACACTGGTCTGATGAACCCATTCTGACCTGAGATCAGATTCTAAAAAATGTCAGTCGCTCTTCGATTTTTCAAAAATAGCAGACCTACAAGCTCGTATCGCGCCACTCGGTGGCGCTATATGAGCTTGTAGATCTGCTATTTTTAAATAGCTAAAGCATAACATGATGCCGACACCAAAATGGGTGCCCGGTCAGAATGGGTTAAGGAGCTGTGTCCACAGAAAGTGTGCTGTTGTATTTCCGCTTTAAATATACAAAACAAAATAGATGTGCCGTGTTTTCCAAAGAACATGTGCATTAGTGTGTAGTGTACTGTGTACTGGCATAGAGGGCAGGGAAGTTGTTACTCCTTAGTCTCGCCTGTTCCTCGGTTGCTCGGGTCTACAAAAGGTACATTGATGATTGATTAAGGGATGCACAGATTGGAATATTCTTCACTGATTGTTCCAATTCAGATTTCTTTCTAAAAGCTATACATTGATGCATTTGATGGTCAAAAAATAAATCATTTGTTACCTTTCTTTAATAGAAGTAAATAATTTATAATTGAATAATATTATCGATTACTTTTACAAATAAATGAGGGGAATTTCTCAACGAATCGATTAGCCACTTCAGCATCGTTTACTACGAAAATAGTATAATAGCCAGACAAGCCAGTATATAATCTATTCTACAAGCTTGTAGCTATTTTAGAAAATGAGACGCACAAAATAGGAACTGCAATGTTTCCCCTATACTACTGTATGCATTTATCAGCGAAACAGGCAAGCCGCGTCCTCGTACTTTAATATGCTAATTGCTGAATAGTGCAACTTCAAGTGACTTTCAAATAATACACAGAATTAGAGTTATATAGATAGATAGATAGATAGATTCTTTATTTCTGTGTCATGCACCAAAGGCGCCCAGAGCACATGGACTTACAGGACACACCATAACATTGCTTCAATATTGCATTGTGTAAAAGAAACATTTTTACACAAACAAAACATTCTGCCTCATTTCCCACGATTTGCATAAAAAGTCTGCCAAAGCAAAAATACCCCTCCCAAAACAAAACTCCAGCTTCTCATAGTCTAGTCCTCCAACCAGAAAAAGCCAGCACAGATGGTTGTCATCTTACAAAACAATACATGTCTTAACTCTTCATATAAAGGGCAGTAAAACAAAAAATGAATTTCATTTTCAATTTATTTCAAATCACACACTAGACTCAGGAGTACCAATGAATCTACCCGTTTCTAAAGCTAATGGTAAGGTCCCAGAATGCAGCTGTGCACAAAAAGATCTCTGACCTTTGGATATATTTTGTGTAACATAAGGATCGGGGCCATAATTATTTTTAATAAGACGATATGTTCTTAGTTTAGGTTTGTACCATAAATCAACAGCCCAACTCTCCTTATATCCAAGGAACATATAGTTCTGTATTTCATGAATATTACAGCGTAGTCTATTTAAATAAATAAATTTATGAATTATTCTTAAAGAATAAAGACTTTACTTCATTAGCCCAGGGGTAACCATTAGAAATGTCCCAGTTAAAAATCTTTTTGGTCAGTCTGTCATCGGACATATTAACAAGTCTATTCCAAAGTCTCAACATCTCACCTTTGTGTCTGATATTTACGGGCATCCATCCCATATCGCCGCTAATAGCCAAGATAGGCGTGAGCTAAATGACCGTATGGCTCTATTTTGAATTGTGTTACAACTTTCATTGTTCGGAAAACCCCATACCCCGGAGGCATAATCCGAAACGGGGCATACACAAGACTGATATAATTGTGTATATGTATAATATCCTAAATCCTTACAGGCTTTCACCTTATTCAGTACTGACCCCAGGGCTCTACCAGCTGAATCAGAAAGAACCAACTCGTATAGCTCAGTTTTATAATGCGTTGTGTTATGAAGCATAAGTACGTACGTTTCTTTTATGTAACGCCAGCGGCGCTATTAATAATTATATCCTATAATACTGTTTTGGTTGGTTGATCTTCTTAAGCTGGTCATTTAAAAAAGTACTTCTCAAATCAAAAAAGTGTGGGCAACCCTGCCCTAACGTATTCCCTTATTCAAACAACTACTGTATAAACACCTCCACATTTTCTGTGTGCCAAAGTGCATCCTGTGAAATGCGTAAATACAGCAATACAGAAATACAGCCTTAGCAGACACGCCCCGAATGTACAGAAATACAGCCTTAGCAGACACGCCCCGAATGTACAGAAATACAGCCTTAGCAGACACGCCCCGAATGTCTACGGTGGAGAGAAGACAGAAAACTGCATGTAATTTAGATCATTTTTAATCATTCAAATGTGTCTGGTTGGTTAATAACATTCTTCTGTGGTGTGACAAACTGAGTACATAACTAGAAAAAGTGCCCTTCTGGGCACATGTCTCCACCAGGAGGATAGGAGTGTTTGTAAATAATTACTTGAGTAAGAATAAGAAAGTATGTAGTAGAGTTAATATTAATACAATCTGAAAAAACACTTTTCGGCCAGTTATAGCGCCACCTTGAGGCTGAGTTGAAATTGTTCATGTGGCATTTCGTCCTCGGCCTAGTGGGAATGTGGGTGCACAATTTCACGGAAATCACGCGATGTGTTCATGATTTGCAGCATTTTGTTTGAAACTGAGCACTCCTGTGAACTTTGGAAGCCAATCTTAACCAATCAGGATGGAGTCTGAGAAATCTGAAAGACCGGTTTCATTGAATGGCTCTAGAGAGACTGTGTACCAATTTGCGTGATGTTTGGACAAAATCTGTAGGTGTACTGTGCAAAAACTTGTTTTGCACAAAGCGGCCTCCTGGTGGCGCTATAACAGGCCGTTCTGGAAAGTTTGGGGCAGAGGTTCATCTTGATATACAGGGAGTGTGTGTGCAAAAGTTGGCATCGACCGGGTTAACAGTGGCCGAGATTAGCTGCTCACAGACACGCACACGGACACACGGACGGACAGAGTGCAAAACATACTCTCCCCCCATGCCTTCGGCCTGGTGGAGACAATTATTACATACTGCTTTACATCCACTTTAACTATGTAAAATGTGGAACAGGTCAAAAGTACAAGCATCTTCACTGAAAAACTGGTGAAATAAATAACACTTGAAAGCTTCTAAATGTCCTTATGTCTTCCCACTGTGTTACTCTCCTCTTCCATCAACTAGCCTATGAAAGACAGAGTTGTTTATCTGGTACAGAGCAGAGGGTGTGTCAAATTCCACCACCTTCCCAGCTCTCATCACCAGCACCCTGTCGGAGTCCATGATTGTGTTGATTCTGTGAGCAATTGTGAGAACAGTCTTGTTTTGAAACCTTTGCTTGATTGTCTGCTGCAGTAGTTTATCAGTCTTGTGATCCACACTGGCTGTGGCTTCATCAATGCATAGAACATTGGCCTGGGTCAGCAGAGCCCTGGCAAGACACAACAACTGTCTCTGGCCCACAGAGAATGTCTTCCCCTTCTCTCCTACCTCAGCATCCAGACCACCCATCCTGTCGACCACATGACTGAGGTGACATTGATCCAAAACTTCCATTAGGCTCTGGTCTGTGTACTGCCCTCTGGGGTCCAAGTTCTCCCTCACGCTACCGCTGAACAGAAAGGGATCCTGAGAGATAATTGCCAACTTGGACCTGAGTTGAGCCAGGCCCACAGTGCTGATGTCCAGGTGATCCAGGAGAATCTGTCCCTGGTTCAGCTCCACCATCCGGAACAGAGCCAGGAATAGTGTGGATTTACCAGACCCTGTACGGCCTACAATCCCCACCTTCTCCCCCGGATGCACCACCAGGCTTAAACCATCCAGGGCATTGGGCAGAGCCTCTCTGTAGGCCACCACGACTCCACAGAACTCCAGCCTGCCTTGCTGAGGCCATGATGGCGGTACCTGTGGGTTCTGGTGCTGTGGCTCAGTGGCTAGGCTGCTGCAGTACTCCTCAGTGCGTTCCACACTAACCAGATCCATCTCCGTCTGCGTGGAACTGAAGATGAGGCCAGACAGCAGGCCTGTGATTGACAAGGCATAGGACAGAGACAGACCCACCAGACCTGGGTCTATGGAGTCGTGCTGGATGACTGCGATCATGGAGATGCCGGTCACCACGGCGACTCCAATCATCTGCAAGCGGATGTCAAGCCACTGCATGGCGGCATTGGTAAGGAACAGGCATCGTTGGTTCTGCTCTAGACGCCTCAAATTCTCTTGCTCAAACATGGCTGAGCTTCGACTGGCCCGGATAGTACTCAACCCACTCAGTGTCTCAGAGAAGTGGGAGTAGATGGGTGATAGTGTGAGGCTGTAGAGACGCTTCAGCTCCAAGGAGGTCTGTCTGTAGAAGTTCTGTGTACGATAGTAAAGCAGACCCAGGGGGAGCAGAGCAACCAGGATCCAGGGAAGGCTGTAAGTCATCACAACCAGCATTCCCAGTAGGCTAAAGATGTTGGCCAGCAGGATGTTAAGCACAAACGGCAGGCTGTCATCTATAGTGTACAGGTCTGAGGAGAAGCGGTTGAGAACCCGCCCCAGCGGGTTGGTGTCAAAGAACGTCATGGTGGCCTTAAAGACCTTGTCCAAAAGTCTGTTATGAATTACCGTCGCGGCGCACATGGCTCCATGAGCAAATAGGAAAGCACGGACAGCAGTGAACACAGTGTTGGCAATGGCGATGGAGCTGTACACTGTCAGATAGAATATCTCTGAGCTCATTATGGCTACAGGAGAGCTTGTCATAGAGGGCAATGGACACACTAGTGGCCCTCCAGGTGAAATCGGCAGCAGGTGTGGTGAGCTGTAGGCCACTGTAGAGGAGCCATTAATCCAGGATGAACCGTTGTTCTTCAACTCAGAGATCCAATTGGACAGCCACCAGTCGGATATGTTCTTTGAGGCTTGCATGAGAAGCAGAGATATGAGAATGGAGAGGGACAGCACTCTGCCCACAGCCACCCAGTAGGTCTGGTAAACCTTCCACGCCAACCCACCAACATGCTTCTGCTCCTCCCCTGATGGGTCAGATTCATCCTCTGCTAGCAGATCATTGGACATACCCAGCTCCTCCACCTGCTCGGTACTGTCTTTTTCTTTAGCCTTGCTGCCGTTCCTGTGCTTTGTAGGCACGTCCCCCACCATTGGCAGGACTTCAGCTGGTGTGCCTGTTTTAATGATGGTCCCGTTATCCATAAGGACCACCATGTCAGCTTTGTCCACAAACTCTATGCGGTGTGTGCAAAGGATTCTGGTCTTGTTTCTGAGTATTCCCATGATGCATTTCTGCATAAGGTGATGGGCAACATCATTGTCAACTGCTGCCAAGGGATCATCAAGGAGGTAAATGTCTTTATCCATATAAACGGCTCTGGCCAAGGCCAAGCGAGCCTTCTGCCCTCCACTCAGAGTCACACCGTTCTCACCTACTTCTGTCTTGTCTCCCTTTGGAAGAATGTTGAGGTCATCTGTGAGTGCACAGGCCTCAATCACAGTCTGATAAAACGTGGGGTTGTAGTTTCTTCCAAACAGGATGTTGTCCTGTACTGTTGCATGTTGGATCCAGGGCTCCTGAGAGGCCAGGCCAAAGCCGGCCTCTCTTTCCTCAACGTACACCATACCACCAAGCCTGTTGAGTTCCCCAGTGATGGCTGCCAGTAATGAGCTCTTCCCACAGCCAACCTTTCCCACCACAACCACAAGGGAGCCCTTGGTGATGTTGAGATTCAGACTGTGTAGCCGCAGACTCCCTTTCGTGACACAAGTCTCCATTTCTATATGTTGCTCTGTATTATGATCTGTGCCATCAGAATCATGCCATGAGAAAGAGCCCTGACTCAGCAGGACAGATATCTGAGGGTCTTCTGGACACACAGGACTGTAGTATGCACAGAGGTCCTGGTTGGCCAGCTTGAGGAACCGTTGTATTCGTTCCAGGGACACCTTGGCCTCCAGGATGCCGTTGATGACCCAGGGGAAATTGTTGAGTGGCAGGATCAACATGCCCACCAGAGCCAGGGTGGTGAATACCTTAGCTGCGGTCATTTGGCCTCCCAGCAGCACATATGTGACAATGGTGAGGATGGAGATAACTACAGGCAGTGCAGCCCAGGTGTAGACACACACGGCATCCAGGTACTTGATGGCTTTGAGATGGGACAGCTCTTGTTTGCGACAGTCTGCAACCTTCTGAGTAAAATGAGTTTCCCAGTTGTATAATTTTATTATGCGTATTCCAAAAAGGACCTCTGCCATCAGCTTAACGCGACTGTCCTTGTATCTGAGCATTTGTTTGTTGTTGTCAACGATACGGGAGGCGATGATCTTGTTGAGTGGTATAAGCAGCAAGGCCACGCCGAGCCCTCCTAGGAAAGCCACGCCTACCTGCAGGTATAAGAGATAGAGGGCTATGGAAAACTGGAAGGGTAAACTCCACAGCTCATGGAATCTGTTGAAGAAGTTGACCACATTGTCCGTGTCGGTGCTTATGAAGTTCACCATCTCGCCAAGGGTGAAACCTGCCAACCCATTTCTGCTGACACGCAGGGCTTTCCCATAGATGGCCGACACAAGTGCAGCACGTGCGGACAATACCACCTTGGACACTTGAAAGGTGAAAATGTTTTGGATGAAGGCCGAAAGTAGGGTGCTGGCAAAGAGTCCCAGGGCACACCAGGCGCCTTGGCTGACAGGGGCGCCCTCATTCTCCATAAAACCAATCAGGTTGCTGAGGAGCAGTGGACCTGCAAAACCCAGCACGTCGCCTACAAGCTTCAGAAGGCCTAAGATGTAGTACCTCCCCCCGAAGGCTTTGTGCAGCACCCTTGCCAAAACGACCTCGCTGTCCATTTCTAACTCTGTGCTCTGCCATTTATCCTGCCTTCTGCACTGGGCTGCTGCATCCTGCTGGCTGGCCTCCCAGCAGTGGTAGAAATGTTGCTGGATGACAGCAGTGCGCAGTTTCTGAGGGAGGTGATAGACGTCGCTTTCTCTGTTCAGCTCCCCGCACTCCCCTCTCCGAAGGAGAGGATGCAGCCATAAGTACAGAAGCCCAGAGACGCAGCCGCTACCATCCTCGGCGACCATCTCACCTGTATCCTGATTAGAACCCCCTAGACTGAGGTCGGTGCCGTCTCCGGTGTTGATAGACATAGTCGCCCATCTGTCACCAATGCAGGGAAACATAAACACCAGGATGTAAACTGTGAGAGGGAATGTCCGACCCGAGGCAAGTATTACTCGTGCCATTTTGAGGGGTTCTTTGCTTAGATATGCCTCACTATGGTAATAAGCCATCAGGTTGATCACAAAGTTAGGAATGGTGAGAAGAACCAACAGTGATACAGTCAGAGGGCCTCTGGTTCCCCTGTGAATGGACCTCCGGAGGACTATCATGGTGCCAAAATGTACCAGCCAGGCCAAGATGGCACAGCCGTCAGCCAAGATATCTAGGTACATGTCATCTTGGTAGAGAAGAGCTGTCACTACTACCTCACAGATGAAGAACAGTGTCACTAGCAGGGCTGATGCCCCCCTAATCATCCAGCTACATGGAGTAGACCCCTGATGGAGTCTGTACCTTGGTATGCAAAGGTAATGGACACTGAGGATTGCCATGGCAGCATGAGGCAGGGCTCCCAGGATGAGCTTGTTAAAACAAGGGCTTATGGTTCCATTCTCCCAAACAGAGAAGGGGTTCTGGCCATCTGTATGACAGATGCCAGAGATCAACGCTGCTGGGGTAAAATCACCCATGTTGTCTCCTCTATACTCACTTCATTCTTGGAACAACAACCTCTTTTGTTTCTTTCAATATGTATACATTAATAATTTGGTTCATGTCATGGAGGGTATGTCTGGTGCTTTACACCCACCAAGAGGTTAGAGATTCTGATGATGCTATTTATAATTTGATGATGTAATTCAATGATGTCATTGCTAGGCAACGCTCACTAGATCTACAAGATGACACCGATCAGCGTCTTATCCCAATGCATTTTAGTTTGCAGATCAAACTTTTTAACACCCGGCCTGTGTAGTAAGTTTAAGTAGTGTATATATTTAGTTTACAAGCCAAGTAATGAAACTGGTGCTTTGTCTAAATGTAAGGTAGCGAATGCATGCGTGAGGCAATAACAATGATGTTCTTGTGTTAATGGTGGTTACCACTTGCCAGGCAATTCAACTGCTCAATCAAACTGTTATTTTCTGCTCACGCTGAAAAACGTCCACACCGACAGCCTAGCATAGGTTGTTATTGGTGTGTGTGTGTGTGTGTGTGTGTGTGTGTAACTTAACCATTGTCTTGTGAGTGCATTTACTGACTGGCTGATCTGCTGAAAATCAGACGCTTTCAATCAGCGACGCATTGCTCTGTGCATCTACATTTATGTGTGTAACTAACACACACACACACACTCACACACACACACACACACACACACACACACACACACACACTCACACACACACTGTAGATATTGTCTAGTACAGACTTAAGGCTGTAACCGTAACTACAGATAGCTCCACTAAGATTTAAAATTATGCAAGAGAAGGGACCACTTAACTGTATAATGGTCACTGTAGCACACTGAGTGCTTCTAAACGATCCTCAGCAGTGTGTTGTTTCTTACACTATTGATGAGATCGTTCTGTAATTAAACTGTCTGCGCTTACTAACCACACACACACACACACACACACACACACACACACGTATGAACAACAACAGTGTTTCCGGATGTGTTGATGGAAATGTGTTTAACCCATTCTGACCTGAGATGTCTGTTCGAAAATGACAGTTTTCTGAAAGCGCTATGTTTCTATGTCAGTCGTTCTTCGATTTTTCAAAAATAGCAGAGCTTATAGCTTAAGCATAACATAACGCTAACACCAAAAGGGGTTCCCGCCCAAAATGGGTTAATATTATGGAACAGCGTTTAATATTATATAATGTAACCAGTAAGACGCCCCGAGGGCAAGAAGCGACCTTGCCCTGCTTTGTGCAGTGCCGTGCACGCATCCGCCTGGGTGGCGGCAGACTGCTGGACAAGCGTTGGCACTTTGGCATGGGGGAGTCGGATCAACATATGGAATGAATTCTGTACTGGCCATATATGGAGCGTATCTTGAGTGTACAGGGTTTGTCAGATCAACATTATGGAAGTCAGAACAGGAAGGACGGGTTGGCACAAAAAACACTCCTTGGGGTAAAAACAGCCATAGCCACTTGCCCAAATGTGCCCAAAATGTGCTGACCTCATCACATTTGTCATGACGTCTATGTCCGTTTTTAGCCCAAGGCGTGTTTTTTTTTGTGCAAAATTAATGCATGGAATGGATTCAGAATAATGAAACCCCCCTAGTATGTCGCATGCTACTTGAAGCTAAAAGAATAATGAAAGTTTAAAAATCTTGCCCTATATAGGATGTTAAAACACAATCAGTGCCGGGATTCCTTCAAAATAGAAGCTCTGGGGTGCCGGAAAGACATGGTCGCTTTTACTCTGAACCTAACCTGACGCTGCCAGATGGGGGCGGTATTGGGTAACCATGTTCCCCAACACAGCCTTCATCTGGGATCTCTCAGGGAGTTGAGCTGACACCAATCCGTTCCGTACCGAACCAATCAGCGTGAGCTAAGGGCGGGATATGTGCGTAACCGGATGTGAAGCTATATAGACACGTCAATTTGATTGGTTGTGTTTGCACGCCCACACGGTGATAGACAGACGGTCCCATCCAATCATCTACCAAGTATCTTGAAAAAAAGGAACAGCCCCGTCATCGAATTTGCTTCCGCGATCCCAGATCCCAATAAGCTGTGAAACAAATTTGTGTAGCAAGCTTCTTGGATCTGGCAGCGTCAGGTTACTCTGAACCCCCCCCCAACCCAAATTTCCCACTTTAAACAAAAGAAGCCTGTTGGCTGCTGGACTAATATATGCAGATCTGGGTGATGATCCAGTCTTCTCCAGGCATGTATGGTTATCCAGGGTTAGATGAGGTCAGTGTCATGAATCATGATCTTCATATTGGCAGGATGTCACGAGGCGTGACCATATGGAGGCGTGATGTCACAAGGCGTGACCATATATGGAGGCATGATGTCACGATGCGTGACCATATATGGAGGCATGACTAACGGACGGGAGATGCAGCCTACGGTCGCAATAATAATATTACACCGTTGATGCAGCTTTCTCTTTCTGGGAGAGACCTCCAAGTGGTATGTGGTATGCCACTTTACAAAACCCGCTGCTATGCAATAGCAAGCCAAGTCTGTCATCGATGTCCAAGCTAGTCCACTAGTCCAGCTTACTCTCCAGTTGGCTTTCTCGTGTGTGTGTGTGTGTGTGTGTGTGTGTGTGTGTGTGGCACACATGCGAGTATGTGTGTGCCACACACGCATGTGTGCTTGCTCGTCTATGCATGCATAAAACGGTGTAGACTGATTGAAAGGGTGACCTCTCCCTGTAAGAACTGAAGGAGCCGATGTCCTTCAACCTTTCCTCCAGCCGACCTACATGTGACATGACAGAGTAGAAGAGGAGCAGAGAGATGGCAGGTGATGGCAGCGCCTCTGTCAATCTCATGCTAAGTCAATTAATCACCCACATTCTGCCCATTGTGCCTAAAATATTAATTTGGCATGTATAGACGGCCTTCTCTCAGATCCTTTGTCTTTCGGGTGTGTTCACCTGCGTTTTTGTGTCATCATATCATACATTGGAAAATGGAGATACTGTAATCCTTTTCTTGAGAATGAGCAGCCTCACCCCCTCCGAATGTGTCGACAATTTGACAGACTTTGAATTGCCAGCCAGTGTTCGTAACTTTCCATTATGAACATCGATTGAAATGTAAACGGCACAACAAGGATAAAGTCAGACATTATGGCTTAATAAATGATAACCCGAAAACTCCTTTGGACTTCTTTCCATTGTGGTCCTATGTATTCAACTCATCAGCATAACAAAATAACACAATAATACATGTTATCAACAAATATAGAGCACTAGGAGAAAAAGGAAAACGGCAGCAGAGAATGACGCCTCCTTTCTATGGTTAATTTATTTGCATTTACCTCTCCTTGTGGTCTCCAGTCCTGATGGATGGTTTTTCTAGGCCACTTTTGAAAGAAACCAGTGCATGGTGTCTGGGCATTCCACAACATATCAACCATATCAATCATGTTCAGTATTCTTGCTTAGTGGATGATGCTAAGCTTAAACAGTTGTATTTTTCTCTCTCTGTCGACAGAGCAGTCTACATTTGACAGACAGGACGATGGAAGAACTGCAGGACGTACAGCTAACCGAAATCAAGCCCCTGCTGACCAACAAGGTGAGGGTTTTGTCTTTGGTTGACTGTGGCCTCCTGCTGAGCTGGCAGAAATGCAAACATGTGTGCAGCTGTACACGGTAATTAGCAGTTGTATTTGTAGGGCACACAATTAAAGGTATATTCAGTGATTTCACTCAAAAAACCTTAGGTTTCGTTTTTGGCTGTGGGACCCAGCCTTTCGTCCAATCAGCATAGAGAGTCAAAAACGAAACCTAAGGTTTTTTGACCCCCAGGGGTTAACTGGGGACAGGGAGGAACTCCTTATATGGCCAGCACACTCTATAGTAGGGAGGATTATCACAACAAAACAAAAAAATAAGTGATATTTGAATTAAGTGAAATCACTGAATATACCTTTAAAACTGAATATGCACCTGGCAAATGCTTATGCAAGGTCTGTCTTCGGTGCTGTCCTTTTGGACCAATGCTGTGCTTGACTGCACCCTGTACTAGGGTTGGGTGACGATACGAATACATCGTCAATCGCGAATATACGAATCCAATCGCCGAATATTTTTATTAGGCGATTTCTCGGGACGATATGGCCCAATTAACCTGTAAAGTGTGAGCAACATGTGAATCAATTTGGCCCAGCAAAGTAGTAACAGCGGCCGGGTGGAAATCACCTCCTCCGTTATAATGTATGCTCCCACAGTCCCCGCACTCAGCAGCATCGGGCACCGGGGCACGGCACTTACGGCAGCCGCCAGCCAAAGTAAAGGCTGGGAGCCTGGGAGCTGAGGAAGGCTGTAGACTACATGTTGTTTAAGCTCCGGAGTCCAGACCCATGCAGTTTAATAATATACAGTCACAACAGAATGCACACTGCTGTCTCGTGTCTCATCACAATCCCAATGCCTCACCCGTGAAGTCGGGGGGGGGGAATAAAAAACTGTCTACTAGTATTAGTGTATACTATAGGCTCGGGGATCATAATAGCGCTTAGCTTAGCATTATGTTAGCGTGTAGCCCCTACTGGTGCTGCAACCCACTGATTGAACTTCATATCCGCCTGTAATCTAAGTTCTTTTTATTGACAACGTGAACGAACACCGACACCAGCGCTGCAACAATAGACAGATCTACAAGCTCTCAACGCGTAGCGAACGGCACTGCAAAAAAAGGCAGGACGCGATGCCTTGAGAGCTTGTAGATCAGCAGCTTGTGGGCTCCGCTGCTCCGCTGCTCCGCTCCGAGCGAGCCTCCGACTGACCGGTGCGGGGAGGCAAGGGAGCAAGTTACCCTGGCTGCGCAGCTGATCTACAAGCTCTCAACGCCTAGCGAACGGAGCTGCAAAAACAGGCAGGACGCGGCGCCTTGAGAGCTTGTAGATCTGGCTTTTTTGCGACCTGCAGTGAGCTGTTCTCACTTTACTTTCATGACACGAATACATCGTTAATCGGCGAATATTTGTCAGACGATGGGCGGTTGAAAAAAATTGGCATATCGCCCAACCTTACCCTGTACTGTTTGCATCTAATTCTCTAATAAAATTATCAATCAATCAATCAATGCAGGGACGTGCACACTCCTCAGCTCCATTCATCAAAGTGAATAATGCATAATGTCTGTATAACTGTCAAAGTGAAGAGGAGAGTGAGTCAAAAGAAAGGGAGGAAAAATCACACCCGTGTAAACATCAGCGCTGGAAGGGGGGTGCGGAGGGTGCTCCAGCACCCCCTGCTGGTGGAGAGGAGAATGTTTTGACATGTCTATCAGAGCGTGCTGAATGCAGAATGCACAGCGAGTGAGTTGACAGATAGACACAACATGACGAGACAGCAAAAACCTATTGTAGTTTTACTTTCACCTGCACCAGGTTTAAATAAATCTAACCCAAACAACAACACAATAAGAATCACATACTGTTATTATGATTAACTCGGTTAACTAGGTCCTAAATAAGTCTTTATTAGGCCAATTATACCCGAATAAGACCCGCTTTTTTTTGCGCGGCCTTGCTGTGCTCGGCCGTGATTTCCCTCCCACCCTTCAGCCCCCCCTGGTATAAATACCTTCCAGCGCCCCTGCGTGTAAAGTCATCATCACCTTTATTTATACTCGGAAATACAGTTGAGAGCAAGCCCTCATTTTCAACGTAGCCGAGGTTACAATACACAAAATACAGTTGAGAGCAAGCCCTCATTTTCAACGTAGCCGAGGTTACAATACACAAAATACAGTTGAGAGCAAGCCCTCATTTTCAACGTAGCCGAGGTTACAATACACAAAATACAGTTGAGAGCAAGCCCTCATTTTCAACGTAGCCGAGGTTACAATACACAAAATACAGTTGAGAGCAAGCCCTCATTTTCAACGTAGCCGAGGTTACAATACACAAAATACAGTTGAGAGCAAGCCCTCATTTTCAACGTAGCCGAGGTTACAATACACAAAATACAGTTGAGAGCAAGCCCTCATTTTCAACGTAGCCGAGGTTACAATACACAAAATACAGTTGAGAGCAAGCCCTCATTTTCAACGTAGCCGAGGTTACAATACACAAAATACAGTTGAGAGCAAGCCCTCATTTTCAACGTAGCCGAGGTTACAATACACAAAATACAGTCAAAAAACAATACATCAAACGCAACATTATAAATCAGGATAAATGATGGAGGAACTTTATACAGAACAACCATCAGTAAGTAAGTAAGTAAAGTTTATTTATAGAGCACCTTTCACAGACAATTACAGTCACAAAGTGCTTTAACAACAATAAAATGAAAACAAGTCAATAGTCAATAAAACAAGTTAAGAACTAAATCATTAATAAAGTAAGACAAAATAGAAAATAGAAAAAAAAGTAGAGTAAAATAAAGCAATCAACATTTAACCAGGCCGGCTATGGAAAGGCCTCAGTAAAATAAATCAATTGAAGCAGGATAATTGCATGGCTGTGCTCAGACACAGCCAGGGACAGACATAGCTGTCTACTCAAAAATCAGAAGGCTGCAGACTGATTGAGGCAAGGGCCACAGAAGAGTGGTGGATGGACATGGAGAATGAATTAACCCATTCTGACCCGAGATCAGATTCTAAAAATGTCTGTTTGAAAATGACAGTTTTCTGAAAAAGCTATGTTTCCATGTCAGTCGTTCTTCGGTTTTTCAAAAATAGCAGACCTACAAGCTCGCCACTCGGTGGCGCGCTATGAGCTTGTAGATCTGCTATTTTTAAATGGCTAAAGCATAACGTAATGCTAACACCATAAGGGGTTCCCGCCTAAAATGTGTGGGAGAGATCAAAGAAAAGGAGGAAAGGCTGTAATAAAAATATATATATATATATCTGGGAACATGACAAATTCTAGTGAAGGACGCCGTTTTGAAAATTGAAGACTGCAGGCTGGATGGATCGACGGACTTAAGAAAGAAAAAGTGGGCACGGTGGTCGCCTCACAGCTAGAAGGTCCTGGGTTCGATTCCCGCTGTGGGTGCTGGGGTTGTGTTCTCTCCTCCGCGTCATCAGTGCCCATACACAATGGCAGAGGAAGTGTAGCGCACAGGATTACATTCGATAAATGACACTGGAGAAAAAGAATGGGTTGCAAAATTGTGGGATAGAAATTATTTTTTTAAAAGAAGAAAAAAAAGAAACCTCCCTCCCAGTAGTACATTACAGTTCTCTTCAACTGTCCTCTCTCCCATGGTCAGTTTCTGCAGCTCAGCTCTCTCAACCTCCCGTTCTCCTGGGGGGAGGGGGGGGGGGGGGGGACTGCATCACTGTTGAGTGGTGCCAGTGGTGGAAAGAGAGTACATGTCACCAAGTTGATTGATTGACTGGTTCTGTAAAGACTCCTGAGTGGTCATCAGGACAGAGTGCCATAATGATAAAAACCCATCTGAATGAATGATGCCAGAGAGCTGACCTCTCACACCACCTAGTGGCCAGCTCATTAAAAAGACATCACAGGTAGAGACATGAGGACAGACGGGGGAAAAGGACAGCTGAGACGATGAGAGCAGTAGAGACATGAGGACAGACAGGGAAAAGGACAGCTGAGACCATAAGAGCAGTAGAGACATGAGGACAGACGGGGAAAAGGACAGCTGAGACGATAAGAGCAGTAGAGACATGAGGACAGACAGGGAAAAGGACAGCTGAGACGATAAGAGCAGTAGAGACATGAGGACAGACGGGGAAAAGGACAGCTGAGACCATAAGAGCAGTAGAGACATGAGGACAGACGGGGAAAAGGACAGCTGAGACCATAAGAGCAGTAGAGACATGAGGACAGACAGGGAAAAGGACAGCTGAGACCATAAGAGCAGTAGAGACATGAGGACAGACAGGGAAAAGGACAGCTGAGACGATGAGAGCAGTAGAGCAGTGTCTGTCAGAATGGAAATTGAGTTCCTCCATGATCCAAGAAATAATTGAAAACAAAAGTTTAGATAAAAGATGAGAGCACCTTATGCTGCATTTTCACATGGCAGCCCAGCATTAGTTGCCAAAATATTGGGACAAAAACGGCAAAAGAAGTGTAATTGTTAAACATGTACAACATGTAGCCATTTCAACTTCCTGGAGGTCACTAAATAAACGGCGGGCGTAGTGGTCCTAGGCTGCTAATGGGTTCGAATCCCGATCACGACGACATTTGCTGCATGTCACTCCCCATTTCCTGTCAGTCGACTGTATTCTTAAATTAAAGATAAATAATTAGAAATATGAGCCAGGGAAGGGGAAAGGGGGCATGCAGCTGCTTTCTGTTTATTGTTTTCTTGTCGGGGGACGGGACGGGGGGACGGGGGTGATATTTAGACTATTTAGAGTTTTTATTTTATTTAGACGGATGTGTAATGCTGAGCTCCAGCCGGAATCAAACTAGGAATGTTGCAACTTTGCCATAGTGTCACAGTTGAGACTTTAACCTCTGGAACCAAACGTACCCTGAAAAACCTCAAGAGAACAAACAATTGGACAGAGGAAGGTGATGGGTTGAGAAAGACACAGTCAAAGTGTGAGGAAAAAGAGAAACAAATGTCATTGAGACATCTTTTAATTGTTTCTGTGCATTCTCATGAGTTCAGAATAATTTTAGAACCAAATCATTGAAATCAACTTGGTGACAAACCAACATGGAGAAGCATGCACACACACATGCAGCCAGGCCTTGCGTAAAATCCACCTCGTTTGCTAGTTTGTGAAGACTATGTGTATGATGACATTTCTTGATTCCCCTATTTTTCTCTCTTGCAGAATTCACGCAACTTCCAAGACTTTGATTGCCAGGTGAGTGTTCGTTAACTTATCAGTAGCTGTGTATTGTTGGAGGAGTGGAATGTTACAGTACATGGCCCCATTCTGAACCGGGCTAGTTTCTTGTCCTAGATGTGAAGGTAGTTCCTCGTGTGTGTGTGTGTGTGTGTGTGTGTGTGTGTGTGCACTTCCACTGGGATTAATGGAAGAAATTTGTGGCACAGCATGTGTGTGTGTGTGTGTGTGTGTGTTTGCTGTGGGTGCAGTACGTAGTTCAGACAAGTCATTGGTCCGACAAATTACTACCCACCTCATCTCCTCTCCTAACCATAACCGCAAGCACGGGAGCAGACGCTAGTTCGACATGCAGATGAATGTCGGATTAATGCACTGTCTGAAAAGCGTCCACCCCCCCCCCCCCCCCCCCTACCAGTAGGGGCGTTGTTGTGCCAGAAACAGAGAGATAGTATTAGTGCTGCACTGTTGCCTGCTAGGGAGAGAACCACTCAGTTCACACGGGTGTGATTTTATTCTCCTGGATCACCCCTGGTATTTGCCCCAAAGTCTGCTATTATTAATTTGTTCCAACAGGCATGACCTTGAGCCTGTTGACAAGGGAGAGCATATCGGGGACGCATACAGTGTGTGTGTGTGTTTCACAAGCAGACAGACCAAAAAGAAGAATCCAAGATATTACCATTCTAAAACTTTGCGTTCCCATAGATTTTAAATCACACCGCAAGTGTTGTGTCCCTGGTATTTTATTTTTCTCTCTAAGAATATCTTATTGTCTAAGTTCATTGCTTACAGTGACTGACTAGATTCTTCACAAACCAGAATGTACCCACACATTCAGTTGATCTTGTGTTTTGTGACATAAGTGATGCCAAACTGAGTGCTACAGTTTAGACTTAGAGACATTGGGCCTCAGTCACGGAACTCACGGAACATGCTTATGCATATTTGATCTTAAAATGCTTGTGCGAGGCTGCGAGCATTTCTGATTCATCATTCTATTTGTACATTAGGACGCCCAAACTCTCTGCGCTGAGCCATTCCACATATATCACCCTCCCCTGACCCGGCTTCCCTCCCCAAAACACGGGCCAATTGTGTTTGCGTAGACACTTGACAAAGCCAGATGTACCGTGGAGGATTTACCACTGCACTACCTGAATGTCAGAATGCATGTGTTCAAGTGCAACAAGAAGAGGAAAGCATTAAACCGGGTGTGCTGTGGAACAAGACAAATAAATGATTGACGCATGAAAATGCATTTGTTTATGAACAGGTGGGATTCATATTATAATACACCTGTGATGAGCACAACGCAAATCATGGCTGTACACAAACCCTTAGATAAATTCCACATTGGTCTTAGGAACAACCAGCAGGGCTACACTTAATTATTACTTAGTTATGTGAATGACACCCATGATCTCTTAAAATAAATTATATTGAGGGAGAGTAGAACAAGTGGAAGCGAGGGAGAATTAAGGTGGGAACTAAATGAGACTGGAGACTGTGCCCTGCACTGTGTTTGCTACCCTCAGGTAGTGTTTTGTTTACTCCGTGTTCTCAGTGGCCTGCGTCGGTCAGATCGCAGTCATGGCTCATTAAGCAGTGCTGCTGAGAACAGCCAATTATAGCCCTTCTTCTTGCCCTGGTCCGCTGACTCTGTGGCTGTAGGATTTGCTACATAAACTGGGAAACGCTTAAGTAAAGAATCGATTATTAGTTGTTATGGCTTGGCAAGGTGTTATCCTCTTAAATTGGAACATGACGGCTAGGTCGCACAACTCAGTCACAATGCAAATACTTTTAAATACTTTTTTAAATGACCAATGTTTCGGCAGAAGGTGCCTTCTGTAAATTGAACACGCCATAATGTTCAAGTGCATCAAGATAATTACAATTCTGTATCACTAGTTTGTCTATGTAGAATCCTATTCCTAATCCGGTTTATTGAAACCAGTAACATGGCCTGAATTTTCGGGCCTGTTGAGAACTCTAGTTTTCGCCGGCTGCCGGGCACGGCTGCACCAATAACTTTAGGGCGGGCCTGTCTAGAGTTTGAATGGACAGATATCAGTCAAAAGGGAGACATCGAAGAGGAAGGACGGGTGGGGAAGGATCAACATATGGAAATGGAATGTCAGAACAGGTCAGCTCCATATATGGAGAATTGGAGATCTAAGGTTTTGAGGTCAGATGTAGAGTTCCTGGCCAGCTCCATAAATGCAGATCTAGGTGATGATCCAGTCTTCTCCATGTATGGCTATCCAGGGTTTGATGAGGTCTGTGTCGTGATCTTCATATATGGAGACGGCCAGATATGGAGCGTGTCATGAGGCATGATGGACTGACGGCCATATGTGGTGTGATATTATTTTCAGAAAGTGTATATTAATCATCTGAATGATTTAGCCAATTCTTGTGTACTATTTACAACCTTCACTCTTTTCCGTAGTGAGATATGGAGAGATTATTTTTGGCAATGGATGTCAGGCATTCTCGGCACAGGAAGCATGCCAAAGTCTTTACCGGGAAGGACTCAACAATGGGGAAGGACAGCAATTTAAGTGATAATGAGCTTCCATTTATGAGTACATTGATTCTAAGATGTAGCCAAAGGATGCTTTTCATCAGTCCCTTGCCTCAGAGGGGTTAAATCCCATCCACACCCACCCCCTTACTTTCTGCAGTCACGCCGCCGACTCCCAGCATCCCATTTGGGCTAAAAATAGCTACTGCAGGTATGAGAGGAAAGGAAGAGCACCCAGTGCAGAACAGCAGGGGGGGGGGGGGGGGGGGGGGGTGGTGTGTGTGTGTGTGTGTGTGTGTGTGTGTGTGTGTGTGTGTGTGTGTGTGTGTGTGTGTGTGTGTGTGTGCGCGCATGATAATTATGCACAGACATCAAATACATGTGCATGGCAAACACTTATTTAACAGCCAGTCCCAAGTGTCTGAAGTATTCAGTCACGCAGTTGAACATAAAGCTGATAAATCTATGCTATGGTGGCATTCCGTCCCGGCCGGCGGACTTCCGTTGAAAAGATTCCGAATGTAATCCCTTTTTTGCAAAGCACAACCAATGCGCACAATACTTTGGCACAGAGCTTTGCCTTGCCCTGCTTTGCTCTACAGTATCACATTACATACTGACGTCACATGTGGACGACAAGAGGTCTTGCGTGTACATGCACTGCAAAAAAAGGACAGTGCTAGACTCATCTATTCACAGTTCATATCAGGGCTTCATACTCCAGTGCTGCTGCAGCCGCTGTTTAAAGGATCCATGCTCTGTTCCCCATTTCTGTGGTTGTTCCAGAACTACCAGAGCTCCCACTAGAGGAATTCCGCTAGCACTGCAGCTATCATGTCAGTCCATGCCCCTGTACCTGAATCGTGAAGCAGTGGAAAAGGCGAATAGGGTGTGGTACAATGGTGCAGTCTCAGCATCCCCTAAGGTGTCCTTCCAACGTTGGTTGGGGGGCGTGAGTGAGTTAGAATCCGTCCACACACCAGACTGTGTACTATTTAGACTGCACACTCAAGGTGGAGTCATTTTATAGAAAAGGAAAGGGCCGACGTGCGCTTTTAAAAATAGAACTGCTTTTAGAAGCAGAACTGCTCAGGGTGGATGACTGGAGATTACTGTGGAGGAGTAAGAGGAGTAAATGGAGCACAATGATTCCTTTTGGTGTTTTTGTTCTTTAGATTTTTCTTGAAACTGTCTATGGGTTGTTAACACGTTGCCTCATAATCCACCCTATGTAACCATTGATCATCATTGAAATATGATGAAGGTTGTAATAGTCCGGCAGCCGGGCTTGTGGGGTGGGAAATTTGGTATTTAGTCTTTTTTTTTATTGGCCTAAAATATTGTCTACCGCTGTATATACATACATTCATGAACACTTGCTGACCGGCTGTCGGTATTGAGTAATTTGTTTTTATAGGGGTTTATGTGATCCTACCATTAACATCCTATATAAGGCAAAAATGTAAAAATGTCATTATGCTTTAGCATGTGACAATTGTGACATTGTGACTAGGGGGTTTTCATGATTCTGAATCCATTCCAAGCATTAGTTTTGGGCTTGGGCACATTTGGGCAAGTGGTTATGGCCATTTTTAGCCTAAGGGGTGTTTTTTGTGCAACACTAATGCTTGGAATGAATTCAGAATCATGAAAAGTCCCTAGTTTGACATGGCACAGTCACATGCTATATAAAGCATAATGAAAATGTGAAAATCTTGCCTTTTTATATAAGATATTAATGGTAGGATCACATATAAACCTTATAAAACAAATTGCTCAATACCGACAGCCGGTCAGCAAGGGGATTCATGAATGTATGTATATAGACAATGTTAGGCCAATAAAAAATACTATATACCAAATTTCCCACTTTAAACAAAAGAAGCCTATCGGCTGCCGGACTATAATGGCCGCCAGAGCAGCAAGGGCAGAATCCATTTCTTGCGACCGACGCCGTCGCGACGGACCTGGATTCTGCCCTCCCTCCGCCAGAGGCCCTTATCCACATGTCCTTGTACCATCCTAGCACAAACAGAGAATATCCTTGTGCTTCCACATTAGAACAACAGGGGGCAGTGCAGGCCAGAGCAGACGCTGCCTCTTAAATTAGCAGCACTGTATCATCAAGGCCAGCAGAGGGCACTATAAGCCTGTTCTTTGTTACAGGGGTAATATTCTGTTTGTTCACATCAGTGCAAGCATTATGTAGGTAATAGGATTGTAACTTTGGATGGCTCTTCATATTAGTCCAAAATAAAGGTTTGTATATATCTGAATGCTGTTCTAGTGTGCTAGTGCTAATAGAGAATCTATTTTACGGTATGCTGATGAGGGGTTGAGTGGAGCCTACTGCTGACCTATTAAGGTCAACCGCTCATGTTGAGACCCTCATACTACTGTAGGTACCTGTCCTGCATGATTGAACCTGGCTGTATTTAACCCATTCTGACCGGGCACCCATTTTGGTGTCAGCATCATGTTATGCTTTAGCTATTTAAAAATAGCAGATCTACAAGCTCATATCGCGCCACCGAGTGGCGCGATACGAGCTTGTAGGTCTGCTATTTTTGAAAAATCGAAGAGCGACTGACATTTTTTAGAATCTGATCTCAGGTCAGAATGGGTTCATCAGACCAGTGTGTGTCCGGCGGAAACCTCGTATGAATCTGATCTCAGGTCAGAGCCAGTTCAACAGTACCTCCCTTGTATGCTGTCCTGCTATTTGTTATGCTGTCCTACTTGGCAGCACTGTGAAAGCATGTCTCTTTGGCTCAGGGAACCAAAGTCAGACAATTATGATGATGATGTTCCACCAAATGTTATTCCTGAAAACGGGGCAACCTTTGATCAGTGTGACATCATAATAGCAGAAACGTATCGTCATTAATCGGATTGGATCGCAAGGGGGAAATAAATGTCCACTGCACATTGCAGCCCAGATTATAATGGTTTCACTTGTATTTGTGCCAAATTAATTACTATGAAAACCTGCAAAACCCGTCCGTGGCTCCGTCATGCCTCTATATATGGTCCAAGCACCTAGAGATAATGGTAAAAGTAAGCCTTGCCGACTGCTGAGCCATGAGGCCCATAGTCTATCTCCTGTTTCTGTAGCGCGAGGCAGCTTGATGACATGACGCTAGTATGTCGCAGGGACGTACCCCCAATCCAACTCTTTTATTATTATTTTATATATTTGTTTTTGGGGCTTTTTATGCCTTTAATGATGGAACAGTAGTCAGACAGGAAATTGGGAGAGAGATGGGGGGGAGACAAAGGCCGTTGGGCTCGGGAGTCAAACCCGCAGCCTAGGTGCCCATTGGGCCCCATTTTTAGAGTCTTTGGAGTTTGGTATGAGAGATTTTGAACAGTTTTTGTATTTAGTTGTGCTTGAAATGTACTGTAATATACACAGTAGTATATGCAGAATCTTCAGTCATGAGCAGACCATGGAAAATCGTACACCTAAACTGCTTTTCTTCAACACATACGTTATGACCAGCGCTATGATGGTATGGAACCTTTGACGAGGTGGAAAAAGAAACATATCCTGGCCTTTAACCACATAATTAAGTGTACAGTGGCAGTTAAAGGACACTCATTCCTTAGGGTGGTGCTGGAGACCCTTTTTGAAACTAGCTCCTCGCCACTCGCCCTACACACTTCCACTCGGTTTGAGCATAGATACAAAATCACACACTTCCACTCGGTTTGAGCATAGATATATAAAAAAATCACACCCGTGTGAAATGAGGGGCGCTTGTTCTCATCTGGCGTAATGGATTTAAATATAATTGGGTATAATCTGTGTATAATGTTTCCTAATGATATGTAGGTGCACCACCTGTAGAGCAGTGCTATTACTAATCACAACCATGTTTTCTGAATGAGTGGAATGTCCCTTGATTCCACCAACTCACCCGTTCTGCTCCGGCTACAGGATTATCGTTGGTCACACAGCAGCCTAGGCAGCTTTAACTACTTAAACCATTCTGAACGGGCACCCATTTTGGTGTCGGCATCATGTTATGCTTTAGCTATTGAAAAATAGCAGATCTACAAGCTCATAGCGCGCCACCGAGTGGCGCGATACGAGCTTGTAGGTCTGCTATTTTTGGAAAAAATCGAAGAACGACTGACATTTTTAGAATCTGATCTCAGGTCAGAATGGGTTAATCAGACCAGTGTGTGTCCAGTGGAAACCTCGTATGAATCTGATCTCAGGTCAGAATGGGTTAAACCTTTCTTAGTAAAATGGACTAGTTACAATTGTACTTGGACCCTTTGTTTTTCTGTCTATACACCAAATCTCTTCGCGGAAATAGCCGATCTAAAAGCTCACAACCAGGTGCGTTGTGAGTTACCCCCTGAATAGGCATGCTGGGATTCAAGAGGTTAAACAAAGGACAGGCCTCACACAGGGGCCATTGGAGAACAAAATATGTGGATTAGAGGAAAATATTCTGAGAACATATGTCCTGCTGATACAGTATACTGCTTGTTTTTCTTTACGTTATAATATTCTTATATTTTCTTTTCAGCAGAACATAAATAAGTTAACCAAGGTTGTGAAATCCCATTACTGAAAATGGGTTTTGAACATGGTGAGAGAGAATGTCTATACAGCGCTAGAACTGAACTTTGAACTGAGATTCACAACAAAGCATACTGTAGTCTGTGGCTAGGATGGCTATTGTCAAGTTATGAAAATGTGCATTCAATTGGGAATCTGGATCACTGGATTTGAGGCTTTTCCTGTAATATGGTGTATGAAGTGAGACCATTTGTACTGTTAACTTGGTTTGTGTGAAGAGATCATTCAAATGAATCTGAAACAAAAAGATGAGGAGAGTTTGTGTGAACCGAAAACGATTAGTGGTAAATCAGCAATTTGCAGCAACCCAGGGGTCAGCAGTGAATGTGTCTCGTTTCCTCTCTCCTCCCCTCTTCTCTCCTCGTCTACCATGCTATGTACCTTTCTCATCTCATCTCCCTTCCTATGGCATCACGTTGACGTCACATCGCTGTTTCCTGGGCTGCCTGCCTCCTCCATCCATCCTTACCCCAACCCTGTTCGTTCTCCCTTTAGCCCCGCCCAGCCTCCATCCACATGACCATGTCTAATCCAATTAGCAGCCCTGGCTGGATCCACGGACGCCTTGTGCTTACCAAGTGCAAACTGCAGTCTCACTCTACCCCCGCCTCTGCCTATCTTTTTCATTCTCTCTCTGTCTCTATCTTTCTCTCTCTCCCCCACCTCTCTGTCTTGTCCTTCCCTACTCCTTCCTTTCATTCAGGTTATTCGCCCATTCTTTCTCTCTCCCTTTGCTGCATCTCTCTCTTGCCGCTTCTCCTGTCGCTGCGCTCACCCTCCCGCTACTGCACAGCTTCAGCCCACTGCCGTCAAGGGGTGCAGTCGGTCCCCGTTCCCTCTACCTCCCTCCCTCCTCTGTCTCTCTCTCACTCACACCTCTTTTGCTCTGCATCCCCACTCCTGCCCTCCCTCCTTGTAGATCTTCAAAGCTCCTCTGGCGCACGCACTCGTAGCATAACACACTCCTCTCCTGCGTGGGAAAACATGTCTGCTATTCTGGATCTGGACCAGATTGCATGCTCTGGGAATGGAGTGGTGAGTGAAGTGAGTCTTGTCCTGTCTGACACACCTCGCCGGGGAAGGGAGCGGAGGGTTGGCTCAACAAGGGGGTGTTTCTGTGGCACGTTATCCAGGCTCCAGGTTGACAGAAGCCAGCTGTGGAGTGCAGGGTCTTCCTGGCACGCCCATCACTGTCTCAGACAAACAGCTCAGAGCCTGAGCTGTTTTGTTCTGGGCAGTTGGTGCTATTGGGTTGAACTGTTTTCCTGCCAGATTTTGTCGTGATCATGTCATGCATGTTTGCACGCGTGCATATCGAAAAACGTGTGTGTTATGTGTGTGTCTATTTTGTAAGTCAGGATGCGTACAGTACCCTTGTGCACTATCAGCGCAGCCAAAACATACCCAGTGTTCAGTGGTGCATTGTAACATGATGATATGAAATATGCATATCTGTGTGCTGAGTGTCTTTGAATCTGTAAATGCTACAACCAGTGTGTGTACGTGTCGGTCAGTGCTGTGTGGTCATTTGTAGTGGTGTTAAATGCCTGTTTACGACTATCCATTAGTGTAAATGTGTGCAGACTGTGCACTCGCATGCACGTGTTTTTCTTTGTACATTTGTGTGTGTGTGTGTGTGTGTGTGTGGGGGGGGGGGTGCCTTTGTGCGTGTGGCTGGATGTGTTTTGCGTTAATTAAAGCTATGAGGTGGTGCATTGTGCCATAGTGTTGCCTTTAGATATCACTGATGATGACATGGCCTTGTCCCTCAGTATGTTTTATGATGTACTGAAATAGTCCATCAGGAGACAAGCCCTCCCACTCCCCTCATAGTAACAACAGAGCACAACCCCCTGATACCTATTTGTTCTCCTTTAGAGACCTTGAATTTGTTTTTACCTATTCCTTCAGTGACAGACACACACTTTGTGTAGGCACCCACCCATCAATGATTGTGGAGGGGTGTGTGTGTGTGTGTGTGTGTGTGTGTGTGTGTGTGTGTGTGTACATGCATGGGTTGCAACCCAATGTTTCTGCCCTGTAATAGTGCTCTGTGGTGGAGCTGATTGATGTCAGCATCAAGGCACAGGGTAAACGGACTGGGTGGGGGTTGTGGTGACAGGGGGGGGGGGGGTCGTTGGAGTAGACAGGAGCAGGATTTGCAGGAGGAGATGAAGCATGACATACTGCTCTCCTTTTCCCAATCTCTCCTTACCCCATCCCCCTGCCCCTGCCCCCTCTGCCTGTTGAGTATATTATCACCCCGCACTCTCTCTCATCACACACTCATCCAGCTTTACTACCCCGTTCTCCTTCATTAAGGGACTGTGTGGTTCTATCTATGCAGCCTAGAGTCTCTGGTGGGTGGTTACACTGCAGAGGCTCCTTCCATCGGCCCCAGGCAAATGGCGGAGGAAAAAAGAAACGTCTCTCTTTCTCCTCAGAGAAACAAACTCCTGCTCAGTATTCCGGTGAGGTCTCCCTCCCCGCTTCAGCCCCCCCCCCCCCCCCCCAGCTGTCGGCCAGCATGGCCGTCTGCGTTATTAGTGAAAATGAGGAGTTGGAGCTATTGCGGTGTTCTCTCCCTCTTTTCCACTTTCATATATTTCATTCGTTATTGTTTTGTGAGTTGGAGTGTGTCTGTGTGCCCTTTTTTCTTCTTGGAACAAATCTTCTCCTCTCACTCGGTTTGTCCTTGACACTGTCCTTCCCCAAATCCCAAAACTGCAGTCCACTGGCATTTCATCTCTGAGGTGTATGAAAAGACCCTGGAAACCTATAGCATCTGAAACCGTGTTAGATGATTACATGATAATAGTTGAAATTGAAGAGGTGCCTTTGTTGTTTTGTGTTTACTGTGAGTAATTACAGTCTCATTCTACTGTGGTCACAGAGAATATACTGCAACAGTCGTCCTTGAGAATTAACCTTCAATACCTCCAGAGAGCTTGTGACATGTATCCATCAGTCGAATGTCTAAAATGGGGAATGGAGTGCACAGACAGACAGTCACAATGCAGTACCATTCTGTCTCTGAGTGTCTGTTCGCTACACACTGCTTGTGCACTGTATTATTGATGACTAGTGGGCCTTGAGGCCAGTCATGCTCTGGACCACACCCAACACCCACTCACACACATGCAAAATGGGACTGTGACTGTGTGCATGCAGTGTGTGTGTGTTTACATTTATATTTACTTGGCGCCTTTCATCCGAAACCCTTCACCTTGTGTATTACATTCACACACCATCATAAGAGGCAACCATGCAGGGTACCAACCTGCTAATTGTGAGCATGGGTTTAGTGTCTTGCTCAAGGACACCTCAACACAGAGCCAGGAGGAGGCTATCAAACCGGAACCTTCTGGTGCTCAGGGCGGCCACTCTACCGTCTGAGCCACTGCTGCCACTTATCTATCTATCTCTCTCTCCCCCTCTCTCTCTTTCCATCTCCTCACACACACACCTTTGTGTGTAGCGCCAAGTCACACTGACCTTGGAAGCTGCACGTGCATGTGTGCGACTGTGCGCGCAAGTGTGACGTAAAAAAAAAATGCTGTGAATCTGTAGAGGTACAGCAGAGAGCTGAGCACGAGGAAAGTTTGGACACATGCCAAAGAATGACTGTCAGTTACCGTATATTGCGTCACTTCCTCTTCCATGTCGTCTGAATACTAATGCAGAGTTGTACCACTGTGTATTTTTGCTGTGTCATCCTCCATTTTACCGGAACCAGGACACGACCGACCGTAGTCATAATATTTAATGAAAATTGATGTGGATCGATACACACTTTTTTCCAACCATTCCATTGCTTGCTTTTGTAGAAGCCCTACAAGGTGGGCTGCTCTTGACTAATGAAGATGTACCAACATCGAAAACCTTACTCTATGCACCAGAGATACAGGCCTGTGTGCTCCAGTTAAGCTTTCCCTGTGTTATACTGCACTGTGCTGGTAATTGACAGCTTCACGGAAATGCCTATTACAAGAGATGGATGGGACTGAACTGAAGCAACTGCAGCAACAGCTCCCTGAATTTTAATGGCAGCCCCCTGCAGTTGCATTCAAGAGGCGATGACTCAGGCTTTTGCTGTGCAGTCATACTTAGGCTTAGGGCTTTGAGTTTCCGAAACCTGAAATTAAAAGGACTCCCAGACAGCCCATTCAGGCATTTGAATGTCCCAGCATATTTGGGGCTTTGTGCTGGGAGCTAAGGCATGCACGTGCTGCATATTGAGTCCTAAATATGAACGCACCCCCACAGTTTGTTTGGCAAATGGACTGTCCTCCGGACCATTGGATACTTTCTTCCATGTGATGAATGTTGTTCTAACATAAGATACGAGGATAAGATATCTTGTGCATTGGATCCTTTTCTGACCACATAGAAAAGGCTATAGTTTTAAAGGTGCTATAAGTGATTTATTTTCAAATTGTTTTATTTAAATGTATTAGCTCTATATTCTGATAGTAATCATAGCTATAGTGTTTGTTCAGTTTCAGGGGTTTCTCTAATGCCCACCAATTTCATCCAAACCGGGAGAAAGAACCCATTTATCAGTTTCAAAAGTTTAGTATCCTAAATCCCAATTCATATTTTGCCTGCACATCCATCCTTTTTGCTACGTTCAGACAGGCAGATGCAAAGATACAATCTACCATCCAATGAAAGCCAGCAACATGAAGCTACGAAGCAAATCCGTTTGTAGCTGCTGCCAAAGATACAACTGTCAATGACGTAGCGAAGCGCGAACCAATTTTACACTCGAGGGTGTGCTTTACTTTGATTATTGGTTCTTCAGTGACGTTTGTGGAACCCGGCTTCCTCTGACACACATCTTCACACTTGATGACGTCAACGACCATGTTGAACAACACGGATGAAAAGCAATATGCTGTTTATCTTTGCATCTGCTCGTGTGAACTTACCATTTGTTTCGTCACTTTCACTGTTTACTAAAGAGCTGGAGAGTGGTTGGTTTACCATCAGTGTTACTGAGCATTCTAAGCAATGATTACTAATCAGATTGTAGAGCTATTTAGTATTTACTATTTACCACTTATTTTGACGAGAAAATATCACTTGCACCCCCTTTAATTTAAGTCTACATTTCTATGCTCTTATGGTCCTTCGCCTGAAAATATTTGTTATCGAACGGTTTGTGGTACGAGCACATCCACACAGACCGCGGATATATTTGCGAATCAAATTGGCTCAATTATTAAAAAGGTGATGTGAGTCTGTCATGTCCTGAATTGTGCGCTCTCTCTCTTGATTGGATACAGGAGCATGACATTGAGACACCGCATGGCGTCCTCCATGTGACCATGAGGGGCGTGCCCAAGGGAAACCGACCTATCATCCTCACGTACCATGACATCGGCCTCAACCGTGAGTCAGCACACGCCGTCCACAATACTAACACTATGTAACTTCTGTTTAGTTAAGCGAGACTACAGCCAGGGCCATGGGGGTTTAACAAGGATCAGTACGCTCAAATGAGTCTCCGACCTCTTGTTGGGGGTCCTACTCTTGATAGATTATGGTTGTGACTGTTTCCCTTTCTTTCCTTGTCCAGACAAGTCTTGCTTCAACACCTTGTTCAACTATGAGGACATGCAGGAGATCACCCAACATTTTGCTGTAGTCCATATTGACGCACCTGGACAACAAGAGGGCGCTCCACCCTTCCCCGCTGGGTTGGTCTCCCAATGTTTTACTCTTCGTGTGTGTCTGGTCTGCTCATAGACAATGCATGCAAAATTAACACTTAGAAAGCCAGAGACGGAGGTCTCCGCCTTATTCATTAATTTACGTCGGATGCCTGGGACGGAGATTAATCAAATGTATGAAGACAGGTTGACAAGTGGTCCTCCTAAGCTCCCAAACTGATTTTCATTGTAAGCAAACTCGAAGCTGGATTTCATTGTAGCCATTGGCATGGGTTGAGTCTCTCTCTCTCTCTGTCTCTTGTCTCTCTCTATCTCTCACTGTGTCTCTCTCTCTCTGTCCATCTCCAGATACCAGTACCCAACCATGGATGAACTGGCAGAGATGCTGCCCTCTGTGCTGACTCAGCTCAAGTGAGTGCATGCATGCTGCACCCCGCTGTCAAATCCATCAGTGGCAATCTGCATATATTACACACTGACTGTTCATTTCCGTCCCTGTAATAACTGGCTGTGTTGTGCTCCCCGCAGGGTGAACACTGTGATTGCCATCGGTGTCGGAGCAGGAGCTTACATCCTCTCCCGGTTCGGGGTATGTCCACATCTACCCACTACCACTGATCCCCCCCAACCTCTCCACCTCCATATGCCCTGCTGTCCATCTTCTCCGTCTCCGTTTATAATAAAACCTTTTCACAAATACAGCTGAAGATAATGACATCCCGGTCCATTCCATGCCGGTGTCATTACCTTCAGCTGTGCTTACCCATCAGTTACATGCATGGGCTGTGAAATGGGTCCATAACCACAGCTTCTCTAGGCTTTTGGGTCGTTTAGCCCACATGGATTGATACCCAGCCTTTAACATTTCAGAACTACCCCCAGGTGATTCTCAATTTAATTCTCGGTTTCATTTATTTGAAGCAGAGAATTTGAATACTGTACTCCATGCAGAATAGCTAGTAGGCGTGATGTCTGTACAATAGCGCAGAAAGAAGCGAAAGCGAGCCGAGCAGGGTCAAGGAAGAGCACTGAAAAATGAACAGCAAAAAAGAGAGGATTGGGGCTATGGTCTATCTTGTAGGTGGGTTTAGTAGTCAGTATGGCTGAGCTGACATGGTCCTTGAAGGGTCCGGTCTTCTTCAGAATTTAATGAAGAAAGCCATCGTAGTTTGGTGTGTCCAGTCTGTAGGCTGCTATTAACCCAGTGGACGGTGTGCTGCGGGTTCGACTCCCGATCCCGACGGCCTTTGCCGCGTGTCCTCTCCCCCATCTCTCTCCCCTTTTCCTGTCGGTATACTTTTACCTATCAATAAAGGCAGAAAATGCCACAAACATATCTTAAAAAAAAACAAAAAAAGTATAAATCTAGTATAAAGAGTAAAGACTTGTATGTTTGCAAGAAGGTACAAGCTATCTCATCATCCCAGTCCATACTGGATTAGTAAAGACATGTGAACTACCAAATGTTGCAGAGTAACCTCATTTAACCCATTCTGTACGGGAACCCCTTTTGGGGTTTTAAGCATTATGTTATACTTTAGCTATTGAAAATGTGGCACAAATCTTTAAATATATATTCTTTCAGGGTGAGCGTTTTAACTCAAATACTTGTTTCTGGGGGAGTCCCTGGAACAACATATTGTCAGATGGGGGTCGGCGGCCAATTACATATATTTCTGGGGGGCCTTGACATGAAAATGTTTGAGAACAACTGACATAGAAACATAGGGTTTTCCAGAAAACTGTCTGGATTCTAGACATTTGTAGAATCATCCTCGAGTCTAAATGGGTTAAAACCACAACTGACCTTTTTCTTTGTCTTCACAGCTGAACCATCCCGACATGGTAGAAGGCCTTGTCCTGATCGATGTAGACCCCTGTGCAGAGGGTTGGATTGACTGGGCCGCCTCCAAGGTTGGTACAATGTTAATTTACGGACGCATACGGATCCTAGTCTACCATACTCGTGCATCTTTATACTCCCCCATGCTTAACAAATTCACAATGCCAGCTCCTTTAATTGGACACTTTTCCTATATACAGCTTTAGTCCCCACACGTCTCATATTTGACATTGAAAGGAGAAATTGGGTCATATGTGCCTCAAATATGACGTAAATTTATGGCAACACAAACATGAAATGCCATTGACAACAATGAAGGGAAAATGTACGTCATATGTAGACGAGCAAATCGGCTAACCAAACATAAATTCACTTGTTCATGGGATGATGTATGATGATGATAAGAGCGCCCCTCACTTCACACTGGTGTGATTTTGTCTTTGCATATGGACAGCTGACGGGATGGACTAGTAACCTGGTGGACATTGTGATGGCTCACCACTTCAGCACTGTGAGTTTTTACAACAATACTCCTGCCAGTGTCTTCCCCTTATGTGAATTGTTACAGTCATGGTGACTGTAACATCTTGATATTCCTGCATATATTTTTCTTGTCTTTACTCTTTACTTGCGCAAGCAGAGTGTGCAAGTACTGTGGTCGACATAATTAAGAAATGTTTCAATGTCGGGTGGGTAAAAGGTAATGTATGTATGCATGTCGGTAAGAATGGTGGTCCCTTATTGGCTGTTGACGGTGACGTAACTAAGGTACGCTTCAAGGTAGGTATACGGTATATATTTTATAGAGGGGCTGATCGTAAGTTCGTAGAGGTCAGCGGTACTTGCACACTCTGCTTGCGCACAAGTAGGCCATGTATGGCCTACTTGTTTGCAACGTGCAAGTTGGCAGCTCGACAGTGCATTTCTAGTTATCTTAGAAATATAGAGATCCTGTTATTTCTGATCTCTACCACTGAGGGATGGAGATTAGCATAGATTGTAGGATGACTCATTATGTGGTTAATAGTTGTCAGTGAGATGCCATCAAAATCTTTCTTGTTTACTCAAATGCTAATTTTATTTTGTTTATTTTATTTGACTAGTCTCATTGGATTTTTAAATATGTCTGTATTCCACCTGCAAAGGTTTAACCCATTCTGACCGGGAATTTTGGTGTTTTTTGGTGTTGGCATCATGTCGTGCTTTAGCTATTTAAAAATAGCAGATCTACAAGCTCATATCGCGCCACCGAGTGGCGCGATACGAGCTTGTAGGTCTGCTATTTTTGAAAAATCGAAGAACGACTGACATTTTTAGAATCTGATCTCAGGTCAGAATGGGTTAATCAGACCAGTGTGTGTCCAGTGGAAACCTCGTATGAATCTGATCTCAGGTCAGAATGGGTTGTAATGGCAAGCTATTTTAACACAAATGAAGTTGTATTCTACTCTACACTACTCAGGAGGAGCTGACGGACAACCAGGAATTGGTCCAGACCTACCGTCTGCACATCGCCCAGGACATCAACCAGGACAATCTGGCCCTATTCTGTGGCTCCTACCAATAGTAAATAAATACAGTAACATATATAACATTTTATTTTTTATTTTTTTGAGGGGCGCTAGCCCTAACCTGACGCTGCCAGATGAGGGCGGTATTGGGTAACCATGTTTCCCAACACAGCAATCATCTGGGATCTCTCAGGCAGTTGAGCTGACAAAAATCCGTTCCGTACCGGACCAATCAGCGTGAGCTAAGGGCGGGATATGTGCGAAACCGGACGTGAAGCTATATAGACACGTCAATATGATTGGTTGTGTTTGCACGCCCACACGGTGATAGACAGACGGTCCCATCGAATCATCTACTAAGTATCTTGAAAAAAAGGAACAGCCCCGTCATCGAATTTGCTTCCGCGATCCCAGATCCCAATAAGCTGTGAAACAAATTTGTGTAGCAAGCTTCTTGGATCTGGCAGCGTCAGGTTACGCTAGCCCCTCCTATGTCCATCTTTGAGGGCTTGTCTAAACGGAAACATTGAAGACAAAAGTGAGGACGCAAATTGTGATTGGCCGGAATGAGGTGATATATGATGATAGATCTTCAGCTTATAGTGAACACAAACACAATGATTTGATCTGATCACCCCATAGCGATGATTTGATTGGCTGAGCAAAGTACATATTGAGGATAAAAAGTGAGGGCAGAAAAGATGGCAAAAGTGATTGGCTGGAATGACATTTGTGATGATTTGACTGGCTGAGCACAGAATGTGTGATTTTTGAGGGGTGCTAGCCCCCCTATATTCAGCTATTGGTGTAGATTTTCGTCTTACACAAACGCGCCCCTCACTTCACACAGGTGTGATTTTTTGTTTATCCTTTTGAATAGCAGATCAGTATTTTACCGTTTTTGGATGTGTTCTTGACCCTTGGAAAAATAGTATTTTATTAATCGACTTAGAAATTCCTGCATTGTTGGCACATTAAGTGCTGACAAAAACATTGCACCAAAAATACAAATCCCTGCTCTAGGACATACTCAGATAATGAGTTGCACAATAAATCAGGACTTTGGCCAGTGGAGCCCAAAAGACACATGGATCACCTTACAGCACATCGTAGCCATTCAATGTGCTGAGTCCATCTCGGCCAAGCTGCCGCAGCACACAACCAAAACTCCCGGTTACTGTATTTGTTACTGTATACCGGTTACTGTATTTGTTACACGGTACAAAACACTGATGTTGGCCTACAAAGCAACCAAAGGTATGCCACCCCCATACCTTCAAAGTTAGATCCAACCTCCCCCCTCCACTACTCTTCTCCCTTCTGGCTCCCAAACTATGGAATGAACTCCCCATTGCAATCAGAACTGCAGACTCCCAATCTTCTGCCGCAGCCTGAAAACTCACCTCTTCAGACTCCACCTTAACCCGTAGCACTTGTTGTAGCACTGGCCTTGGCCTCGACGACCTAGCAGGCGTATGCAAGGCTAAGATAGCATATTAAGTAGACATAGCATTCTTTAGTGTATACTTAATAGTTTCATTGTACAGATATTCTACCGTTAGACGGATGTTAGGTTCTTAGTCTACTTATTATCCTAGATGACTATTTCTATGCATTTGAATAATAATAATAATCTAATCTATAATAATAATCTATGCATTTGATGCATAATAATGATAATAATAATCATCTATGCATTTGATGCATAATAATAATCTAACCAATAGTAATAATAATCTAACTAATAATACTAATTAATAATACAAATAACTGGGATTTATATAGGGCTTTATAAGTACCGGTACTCAAAGACGCTTTACATGTGTGGGGGCTGGGGAAGAGGGCAAAATAATAATTAGAAAAAGGTAAAGAAGAAAGAAGAATTTAAAATAAATAAAACGCTAAAAGTTACAAGTTGAAATCAAGGTCTACTCTATTCTGAACAGGTGTATGTGTGTGTTACCTTGTGGTGTTCTTGCTTACTGTAAATCACTCTGGATTAAGAATGTCTACTAAATGCCTTGATTGTAAACTAACGACGTGTCTTCTGTTTACTAGCCGTCATGACCTGGAAATTGAGAGGCCAATTGTAGGTCTGAATGAGGATACCGTCAACACACTAACGTAGGTTTTGGTACTCGTCTGATGGCAATAATTAATCCGTTTCACTTGTGCGTCTATAGTCATTTCTGTCCCTGTTCTCTTCTTACCCAGATGCCCTTCCCTGCTTGTGGTTGGGGACACATCACCTGCTGTGGAGGCTGTGGTGAGTTGAATGGCATAAACTCCCCAAAACTTTGAAAGCTTAAGCTTGGTATTCAGTATTTTAGCTGTGACGTGAGCGCCCCCTCCTGAGATACTTCCGGGTCCTACTTTTGTGTCGCTTTTGTGTCCCCATGGAGTTATACTGTGACGCTCCGTCGGACTAAATCTGAGACGAAAACAACCACGAAAGTCTCATTTTACCGCTTTCCTCGCAACAACAAAGCTGCGCGCTGCTCTCCAAAATCTGGCTGTGACAGGCCGTCTGCCCCACATGGAATACTATCGCCATTTTATTTGATTGTGTCAACTAAATCCTCATTAATGCAAACTAGATTCAACATACTCAAGCCTGCACACATTGTAAATATCCCCCGAAATATTTTACCGAGCAAATGGACTGTTGCCACCTTCAATAATAATGATAATAATAGTCTTTATTGTCTCCACATCATATATTTTTGTTGTCATGGACACTTGTACAAAACATTAATAATTCTACTCGAGTTGGAAGCATTAAGACCCATTTTAACCCTCTATGGCTTCCTTTCTGAAAAATAACGTCAATTTAAAAAGATTCACGCGTTTAGATATTCTATTTACAATGGGATGCGGACGGGAGCTGGTGCCACTTGGACCCGGATGTAACGTAGCACTACAAAATGACGTCGGACTTAAATACTGAATTAACCACACCCTTACATTCCTGTTTTGAGCATTATCATTATGTGAAATCTTTTTAAATAATAGAGAAAATAACTGCTTGCCTAGCGTGTTTCTGTATTTCTGTTTTCCGCTTCTTGTAATTCAGATGTATGGCCTTGTTTCAGGTGGAGTGCAATTCCAGATTAAATCCGACCAAAACCACATTGCTAAAGGTAACCATTATTGATGCAACCTTCAATTTACTGGATATGAAGCACTTACAAAGTCTAACGCATTGTTCTGTCTTTCTAAGATGGCTGACTGTGGAGGCATGCCCCAGGTTGTGCAGGTGGGTTTTATTTATTTTTTAAAGAAAAAGACCAACATAAATTATGATTATTTTTCTGAATTAATTCTAAATCGGGGCTTCTTCTTTCACAGCCTGGCAAACTGGCCGAGGCCTTCAAGTACTTTGTTCAGGGCATGGGATACAGTAAGTCCACAAATCTTTCATTTCTTTCAGTGCAGTTTTGTCATAATTCATGTCCTGTGTTGTATGTTATTCAGGTTTAGTATCGTCCTGTTCTGTACTGTCAAATAATGTTTACAAGTTCACAGCCATGTTTGTGGTCAGAGCCTGTCCCTATAGGTGAATTTCCTGTTGACGTGAGTGCAATGACGAATTAGTTGTTTTCGTGTGGTGTGGTGTTCAAATTTGGGCTGTGGATCGTGGCCAACAATGCTTGAAAAGACCCCGCTTTTGTCACCCCGGACACGGAGAGGCAGCCTTTGCGCCTCTGTGGTTGTTAACACCATTTCCTTTCTGCTCTTTGCAGCGTGTCGCACCCCCAATCCTCAGTAGGTGAGGTGCTTCTAGCATGTCTGAAATGAAGGTGGCATCACAGATGTGTGCTGAACAGCAATATACTTCCTGTTCAGTTCTGAGTGGGAGTGAAAAACGCTCACTTTTTTTTCTGCCTGTGTGTTTTTCTTTCCTATTTTCTATTATTTGTTTAATGATGTCCTCCAGAAACGGTGCATAGCCTACCTCTGGGTTTTACCTTCCCATTCATCTGCAAAAAACTAAACAAAAACAAACAAATTATACAAAAACATTTATTTGTAATCATTAATTTTCAATGCACAAGCCAGAGGCTGGTCCATGGATGGATCAATTCATGAATATGTAGATTTGCTTTTGCACTGGCTTTATACACTAGGACGTGATGTCTGTGTATATTCTGACCCTCCCACCCACCCCCAACCCTTCACAGTGGGAGGGCAGCCTTGGGTGGTAAATAATGTAGTACCCCATGCATCAGTGTCGCTATAAAGGCCACCAAGCCCCTGCCCTGACCCCACCGCGCCTCCCCTGTTGAGGAAATGGCATTGCAGGATTAGTACAAATGAATGAGTCTTTTTCATGCAGACAAAGTGGTGAAAAATAAATGGAACACCTCTGCGTGTTTCTTAAAGCTGCTCTTCCTCTGTTAACACATTGCCAACAGTGTGAAATATTGTCAACAGTGTGAAATATAAAAAAAAGCTAGTTACACAAGTGTCAGAGATGAGTCAATGCATACTTTGATCTCTTATCTATTGTGTGACAAAAAGCCATTTGAACATACTGCTGGCCACAGTGTTGCAGTGCATTTGAACATACTGCTGGCCACAGTGTTGCAGTGCATTTGAACATACTGCTGGCCACAGTGTTGCAGTGCATTTGAACATACTGCTGGCCACAGTGTTGCAGTGCATTTGAACATACTGCTGGCCACAGTGTTACAGTGCATTTGAACATACTGCTGGCCACAGTTACAGTGCATTTACTGCAGTTTAGACCTTTTTGTTCTAATAAGGCACTGTGACGAGCACACTAGCCCATTAACCTTCTGTTTGGATCAGGCACAAACCAAAGTGGTAAATAGCAACACAAAGCTACCTTTTCAACCTTTCTTCCTTTCTCCCTCTTTTCTTCCTTTCTTTAACTAACACTTACAGTTCCCTACGTTCTCCTCAGTCACCTGAGCAACGAATCAGGTACCAAGTTCTTGAGCTCAGCTGCCAGGCTGAAGCTGGGGCTTCTGACCCAATGCCAACCTCTACTTTAGCCCGCCTCTGCCCTACAAAAGATGAATGTCAATGTATGCATAGGTCCAGAGAAGAGAGTTTAGCATTGGATTGTGGTGGATATTGTTTCTAAACTGTCCACGAATAAATCTTTCGCATACTTTGACTCACATTCATCTCCCTGTAGGCATTTAATTTACGTCCCCTAGCATGGATTCAGTTCTATTCTGTCCTATTTTGTTGCATGAGGTGCTGGTGCTGCTTCCTTTCAGTTGAGTGGAATTGCCAATGCTGTATTCTAGTGTTGTGTTGCCTCAGTCAAGACTGAATTGTATCGTTCGTTCACACGTGCAATATATTTTGTTTGCACATGCAATTTGTTTTCAATTAAATTTGTTTCAATTCATTTTGAAAATGACAATTGCCCAGAATTGTCTGCATGGTGAATATTGGCGGTATCGTTATTATTATTATTTTTTGTCATTTTTTTTTTTTTCAGTCATGTTACTGGGAATGTGATTCTAAACCAGCTGAGTCATATCATTGCACTCCCCTGCACTGCAATGAGCCTCTGTGCTGGATGACTGGAACGCTAATTGTGTGTGTGTGTCTGTGTGTCCGTGTGTCTGTCCCCCAGTGGCGTCAGTAGGAATGACTCGTCTGGCTCGCTCTCGTACCGCCTCATCCTCCAGCATCACTTCCATGGACAGCAGTCGCAGCCGCAGCAACCTTAACAGCCTGCTGGAGGCCGGTGGCACTGGGGGTCTGGACAGTCAGTCTGTACCCCAGACCATGGAGGTGTCCTGCTAAAATCACACCCCTCCAGCCTCTTGCTACCACCCTTTCCTGTTCTCCACCTTCCTTCAGTAACTTATACGTCTCCTATCTGTCTCTCTTCTCACTCTCCTAACCTGCTCCTAAGCTCTTCAATGCCAGGAGGATCTGTAACGACTTGTGTGATAGACCTGAAGATATAATAAATATAATAAAATGCATATTATTGAATATTCTTTTGAATAATACACTGTCTGATAGACATTCCGAATGGGGATATAAAGAAGAATTATATTTAAACAAAAAGATGTGTTAAATATTTAAATGGTGTGAAGGTACGAACAACTTTCATTCTCCACTATTTTCACTCTGTGTAAGCATGTCTTGTGCAGTCACATTTGGAGGCATCAGTTTAGTTATATTGTCTCCTTCATTTTTGCTCCATTAATAAGTGTTCCTTGTATTTATTTTTCTGCCATGTGTCTTTACATTGACTGACTGTTCATTCCAGCCAGAAGATTGTCTCATATACGGTGTTCTGTTGTCTGAATAAAATATAGAAATTTTATTTAATCACTTTTAGCCGGTCATTCATGCATTCGACTCTAACACACAACCTCCATCAATTGTGACTTACTGTAGTGTAGTTGTTTTTATGCTGAAACATTTCTTGCTGCGTTATCTTGCTGATTCAGTCATCACGCACGCACGCACACCACACACACTGGTGGAGTGATTCCTGCAGAAATAGGATTCCACAGTATCTTTGTTTTTTTAATCTTTTTGTCTGCAATTGGTCAGGGAGAGTGATCTTATTAATTGTTGACTATACTACATACTAGCTGAAGTAGAACAAGACCTGAAGAAAGCTGCTTTTTACACGTGTAAATACAAGAGGAGAGTGGTTAATATGTAGCTTCAGTCAGTTCTCACTACATTAAATTTCTTTTTTTAAACTGATTCTGTTTTCAATTGATGTTTTTGTTCAGTTGACCTATAATCCTACATTTAACCTCCAGTGGATTCAGATGTGAAAATAACATGTTCAGTCCCTTCACTGAGAGGCCCAGTGGTGCTTCTCACTGTTAAAAGTCATTTATACTACTACTGAATAAAAGAACATGTTCGGTCCCTTCACTGAGAGGCCCAGTGGTGCTTCTCACTGTTAAAGTCATTTATACTACTACTGAATAAAGCTAGAAGATGAAAAAGGAGTGTGTGTAATCAATCTACAACCTGCATTTCTGTGTTTGCAAAATCAATTTCCCCTCCAGGGGATTAATGTCAATCAGGCCTCATTCACACGTACCAAACACCAATCAAGCAAATGTTTGGTCGTTTTTTTTTTTGTTCCAACACAATGCTTTTCCACTCACATGGTTTGATCAAACATTTTGTGTTTGATTGCTGGTTGTGTTCTGCCCCTCCCTCATCAAACAAATGTTTGGTCAAATCATGTGACTCCCATTGGAAAAGCATTGTGGTGGCCCAAAAAAAACATTTGCTTGATTGGTGTGAATAAGGCCTCAGAATGCTCTCACTCCAACATTCATTATAAAAACAAGTAATTAAGGTTGCACGAAATCAGTGCACTGTGCTACTTCTGCAAGGGGGAAGCTGAAATGACTAGTCAGTTTCCAACCACAGTTGTGGTTTCTTCTTTCATTTTCACGATGTATTTCAATATTTTAAATGTTCTTTTCACAGTTGGGGCCATCTATATTTAGCTAGCTTAATACATTTAGAATTGTAGACTGCAGTTAAGATAAAATGTTGCCATCTATAGCTAGTTTAATATAAATAAATAAACCAGAATGGTCAGCCCTTCTGCATCTCTGATAAAAGGTTCTGAGAGTCCTTTTTCCATTTGAACGGTGATTAGAATCTCGGTGTTGAATCTAATTGTCAGTAAGAAGTGTTCCATCTCCAAGTTTCTGCTGATTGCCACATGGTTTACCATGCACTCATTTAGGTGGTTGACGTGTCAATCTCCAGAAATAGCTGAAACACTCTTGTTTACTGGCAGTCTTAATGTTCTTATAGTGACTTGACAAATCTGGTTATAGTAAAGATAAAAATCAATTTTGTCTTGTTAAAATTACCGTAGGTAGGCCTACAATATCCCTTTCTGTGAATGCAGTTTAAATACTACCTCAGAGCATCATCAATGGGCTATATGGGAGATTGACGTTTTTTTATCAAATTATTTGATTACATACAGTACAGAAGCAGGAAATAATTTTTGGGATTATGGAACCTTGTAGTTATCCCAGTGTTCACAGATTGACTAAACTTAAAACATGACATGAGGGTACAGTGGGCCCCTGGTAATTTTAGTTTTGGGACTTTTACAGATTTTATTTGATAGTATTTTATTTAGAGTAGCCAATTATTTTTGTATCCCTTTTTTCTGAGTGGCAAGCCCATACACCCAACTAGAAAAGCAGTGGTGTAAAGTAACTAAGTACATTTACTTAAGTACTGTACCCAAGTACCATTTTGAGGTATTTATTAACAGCAGAATTACAGTAAATTTCAAGTACAACTCAATACAAAAAACTGTTAACTGTGAGTGGACGACACCATAAACCACTTGTTTACAATAGGGCCCACCATTTTCAATTCATAAAAACATTTAGAGACGTATGAATATATACACTTCTATATAGCCCAAAACAGGAAATCATCATAGAGGAGGTAAGGTAAAAAGGGGGGAAAAACATACAGTACAGTGAGGGGAAAAGGGGGTCAGTTTCAAATTGCAGCCGTCCGTAGGTGCCCATTCGCATGTCTTAATGACTGTTGGTAGGGCGTTCCAGATTTTGGTGGCATAGGAGCGAAATTAATTTAGTTTAGAATCTGGGTTGCACATGGTTTGTTGAACTCTGGTGTTGTGGGTGTGGACTTCGTTGACATTAAGGAAGTATTTAGGCATGGTACATGGGTATCTTGGTGGTGTATCTAATCTTGTGGACCAGACCCATTGCAAGATGCTGTACTCTGTCGTCAACCCTAAGCCATTCCAGCCTGTCAAAGTGGGCAGGGGTGAGGTGGGTTCGGGGAGTGAGGCCAAGTAGTAGCCTGACCAGTTTGTTTTGGGAAGTCTGGTGCCTTAAAGGGCCTTTGAGGTGCTGTGGTACCAAGGTGCATGCATATAGTCGAAGAAACCTTGTGCGCCCACTCCCACTCCTAATTACTGGTGGTACTTACTAACCACCAGTAAAGTTAGATTTACCACTATAGTTAAGTTACGTTAGTAGGACATCATATGTGTATGCTACGTACCACACGTCAGTTCCTGTTGATTTACTGTACGTATGTTTGCAGTTATGTGGTTAACCATAGTGTGACATGACATCATACTTATATATTGCATTGCACACTCAAAAGCCCTGCACACATGAGCACACAATAGCCTAATCTTTTATGCTGCCTTGTAATTTACCAGCTTCACTCTCTTAACACATGCATCTATGAGTCACATGACAAGATCTTTAAAGGAAGGAAGGAAGGAAGGAAGAACCCACCAGCCTCCAGGAACGCAGCAAGTTCTGATTCAACAGCCTGCCTGAAAGGGAATGTGAGCTCATACCAGAGTTATACATAAGGCGCATACACATCTGAGCACATTATATATGCAAAGTCTATTGGAAGACAAGTTTTTGTTATAAGACGATCAGTTTTTCTGCAAAGGATCTGGCAAATTACTTTTGGAGAACATAATTAATTAAATACAGGTGAGCGTCCACTTTTTTATGTATCACTTTAGTATGACTTTTTTATAATGTGTTTTATATGTGTTTTATATTGTTTTGTGTGTGTGTGTGTGTGTGTGTGTGTGTGTGTGTGTGTGTGTGTGAGAGAGACTGTTACCTCCACCACCTTAACAGAAGTTAATTTAAATCTAAAGTCACACTGAGTCACAGACATTTTAAATATTGAGTCAACTGGCTAAATGCAGTTCAGTGTTTTGTTCTGGCTTGGCTAAACTAATGTGCTCCCATTTTGCTTGTAAAGACCACTTAAATAATTAGCCATTATTGAGTGACAATTTTTTTTATGTTCAAATGTGCAAAAAGTCACAATAGTTTGTCTATTTCCTGAAGTGTGAAATCAAATGGAAATATAACACAGGATGTCAATGGCTGTTGTTGTGGTTAAAAACGTACACCACGCCTAGCTGTAGGCTGTTATAGTAATGAGTCTAACGACATAGCCATGCTATAAGTACTCTTCTGATCATTTAATTATGAATATGACCATTAAGTAGAGCCATCTAACCCAACAGAGCTACAGAAACGGAAAGGAGATCATGGGGAACTGCCTCATCAAACGCAACATGTCAACCCAGGAGATTCCATATTCAGAATCCATCATACCAGGTACGGTCCTTCCTCCAAATTATGCACAATCCCACAGGATATCAGCATTAAACTCATTTCAACAGTTGTGTGATGGCGTCACATGCCAACAATTGTTGACCTACAAGCTCACCACGGATGCAAAGTGCTGTGAGCTTGTAGGAGGGCTATTTTCGGTGTGCATAAATTAGGCTTTAGTTATTTCAAAAACACATTACATTTATTTAAACTTATTTTGGTTTCTGCTTATTTGAAATTAACCCAATATATTACACCTCTTGCCTTTGCAGACTGCCAGATAAACATGGTTGTATCCCTGCATGACTACCCTGCTTATGGCCTTGGAGAATTCACCATGCGTATCGGGGAAAGGCTCACCATTGTATCAAAGTATGCAATTTAAGTGACTGACAATTTCAAGTAAATCCTAGCTTCACTCTCTTAACGAGTAGGTTTGACTGACTGCTTATTTACTTATGCTTACTTATATTGACAGTGATGGAGATTTCATGATGGTGAAATCCACAACCTCAGGCAAAGAGAGCTACATTCCTACTGACTACACGGCCCAAGTGACAAACAAGTAAGTCACATCCAGATGATCAACTATAAATAAATCTTATTTTTTTCGAGGCACATGGGCCAATTACAATAAGTGAAACTAGAAATGGGGACAGCCCTGAGAGTTTTGAGGAGTTTATACAGGCAAACATCACAGACAGAGGGGTGGAAGGACCTTTATTCTCTTAGGTTAATCAGCTTTTAGGTTCTGTTGTTGTCATAGATTCTCTCTGATGTAGTTCCAGTGGAGTTTCCTAACTTAACAAAATAATATAATATTTAAAGGAATATTTTGTTAGTATGACACATACATCGTCCATGTGGCCTAAATGTCTAGACTTTGTCTGAGAGAAACCCTCTTGTAGCCTTGTCTAATTTTAACATTGTATATTCAAGTAGTTATGAAATATGCGATAGGATTAATACTACATCACATCTTCTTTTCATGTTCAGGTGGCTGTTCACAGGTATCAGCAGGAACAAAGCAGAACAGCTGCTTATGCTACCAAATAACAAAACAGGGGCTTTCATTGTCAGAGAGTCAGAGTCCAAAAGAGGTCAGTATATTGCTTTGGAGAGTTTCATTCTACCAAATGTTTAACTTTGGCCCAGACAGCTCAGTGGCCTTGTGGCTAGAGTATCCGCCCTGAGTCTGGGAGGTCGGGGTTCGATCCCCGGCCGGGTCATACCAACTATAAAAATGGGACCCAATGCCTCCCTGCTTGGCACTCAGCATCAAGGGTTGGATTGGGGGTATGTATGTAAGTCCCTGTGACATACTAGCGTCATGTCCAGGGGGTGTACTTGTACATCAAGCTGCCTCACGCTACAGAAACAGGAGATAGGCTCCTGCCCTATGGGCCTCATGGCTCGGCAAGGCTTACTGTCTTACAGACAGCTCAGCTGGCGTAGTGGTCTGAGCACCAGGTAGCCAATGTAGCCTGACAGCGCATTGCATGTTTGAGCCCCAGCCCGATGGCCTTTGCTGTTTGTATTTCATATTTAAGTGCTTCAAAATCCACTGGTTATTATATGGTCTTTAATTGTACTTGTTTTGATCCTAGGCTGTTACTCACTTTCTGTTCTGAAGAGAGCTGGCTCGTCGTATCTGGACTCAGTGAAGCACTACTGCATCCGTCGACTCCAAAATGGCTGGTTATATATATCCCCCAGTATCACCTTCTCCTCTCTGCATCACCTAGTGCACCACTATTCTGGTGGGTAATGAAGACATTTTGTTGTTTATCATGATGATGATGATGATGATGATGATTTATACCTAAAAAAGGATATTCCAGAATAAATATGTGATTTGGTTTCAAAAACATTGATTTGTTGTATCCATTATAGAGTTTGGAGATGGCCTGTGTTGTATGCTGAAGGTGCCTTGCTTCATCCAGGGTTCAAACAACACTACAAATAATGCCATGACATTGCCCCTGACTATCAGGATGCCTACCTTTAACTGGAAGGACACAAGCAGGTGCTTACCATTCTGTCTGTCTACTGAGAGAATCTATTACTGACTGCCGCAAGATGTCGCTGTAGTACTACTTATGATGATGGGTTAATGTGGCTCTTGGGCAAGGGAGAACCTGTGTATAGGCCTTATATGAGACACTTCTTGACCATTTCACGGGTCTCAAATTAGGCTAATACTGCAATTTATTAATTTATTGTGCCTCTCTCTCACCCTATAGGTCGATGATCCTTAGGAAGAAAACAGATGCGGAGATCTCTTTAGTGAGCGAAGGATTGAGGGAAACCATTACTTCATATCTCTACATGAGAGGAGAAAACAATGAACAATACGGCTCTCAAAGTTGGGACACTTGGTAGAGAAAAAACACTGGATAACAGATGATAGATAACGAGTAATGGGCTGGCATGCCTATGGTCAGCTGCTGCATGGTCAAGAAAGACAAAAGAGATGGGAGAGATGGTTGTTAAGCAATTTACATTGCTTAATTTACATTGATTAGTCAGCACAGTGACTATTTTTTGCCGAAAGGTTATGGGCTGAAGCATGAAGCTTATTTTGCCCACCTTTTTATATAATAAAAATAATAATAATAGTCTATGATAAAATATCACAGTAGCATATATGAAAAGCACAAATGAAAAAGTAATATCAAGTTACCGTAGAAATATTACTAAAAACAGAAAAGGAAAAAGAAATAGAACAAAAAGTAAACAAAATGTTGGTTTACATTTGTTTTTCAGACATAATACTTAATATATAAGGTGTACTTAATATGTTATATCTTATGTTTATATTAATATAAGTACTATACATGTGAAATTGTATACATATTATTTTTACAAATATATACAGCCAAGCACCCATTCAACCATTTTCTATGATAATTTCTCAGTTTGTTTGTTCTGCTGCTATATACAGTATGTATCAATTACCTTTGCTTTAAATAATTTCTTATATGTTTGTATTGAGACAAAAGAGATGGAGAGAAGGAAGAAGTTATATGTTCTGAACGCCTTTCAAATGGCAACATGGGACATCTGGAGTTGTAATATTCAGTATAA